>NW_022196903.1:93012941-93033495 GCF_008632895.1 Mastomys coucha
CTGTCTCAAAAAACAAAAACAAAAACAAAAACAAAAAACTTGTAAATTCCCTTGACATACCTCAAAGAAAAAAGGACAAAAGAACATAGAAGCAACCCATAACAACTTAGAAAAGATGCTTAGGTTTTCAATTCATTATTTAAATCAAAAAAGTTAGTATTCCTATTTATTTTGGCATCCCTGGCAGAATGGCTGCCAGTACAGAGGCACCCCCAGCAGGATGGCTGCCAGTTCTGGGTATGTACTGGGTGTGTCATTTCCTCTCCATGTCTCACCGTTAGCAACCATTAAATGCCAAGCAGCAGACTGTAGAAGTGAGATGTCCCCTGGTCCTCTCTGAGTCCAAAGATCTACCACACTTCCCTTAGAGGTCACCTGAAGGGGTGACAGACAGATGTGACTGACACCAAGGAAAAGGTGTTTTCTTTCAGGCTATGCCCCAGCCTCAGATACAGTGAGCCCAGTTCACTAACGACAGTGCCACTTAGGAGCAGGGCTCAAGAAAAGTTCAGTGTCTTTAAGTACTTTTGAATTTTCCAGAGTAGCCTCAATGAAACTCAACCACAGAGACATTTGGAGGTGTGACTATAAACAAATTAAAGGAATGACCTGCAGGGCTGGCAAGGGTGGGACTGGGGTTGTAGGGTGGTGGCAACTGACATTTAGGATCATAAAAGGAAGTGAGGTTGAATGGCTGGCCCAAGAAAAGATCCATGGTTCCCACTCTGTGGGCTGCAAGTCAAGTCCAAAGGGTAACACGAGATATAATATGCCTCACAACTTAATGTTTAGAAACTTCATGCCCCAAATTCACACCAACGACACTCTATGCAAAACACACGCTCTTGGTTCCACTGAATGGTGTGATGAGTGTCAAATATCTCTTCAGAAAAGAGGGACACATGGGAAATATAAAATGACAACAGCATCTTTGTTTTCCTTTTACATTTATTTATCAGGGGATGAGGGGAGTGCATGCCACAGCGTAAGTGTAGAGGTCTAAGGACAGCTTACAGCAGTCAGTTCTCTCCTTTCACCACACAGCTCCCAGGGATTGAACCCAGGTCTTCAAGTTTGGCAGCTAGCATCATTACTCTCTGAGCCACATCAGTGGGCCTTCTACGACCTTCTAAAACTAACTGTATCCTCTTGTGATGCTCCTCATAGAGACACCAGCATTCACAAGGAACTGTAAGGGATGTAACTAAGCACCCAGCATAGCAGAAGGAGAGGACCTAGCAGTGACACTCACCATGACAACCTAGAAGCTCAGTTATAGGTAGGTACGGGGAGGTTAGAGGGAAGCTCCTGGCAGGTTAGCAGTGAGAGCCGGGAAACAGTACAGAGCACACTGCATGTGGACAGATTCCCATACCAGCAACAATGCTGAGACAGATAAGTGGCAAACTATTTAGAGAAAGACGCCAGGGATGGTTTTCATAGCTTTTTTTTTCTTTTTTCTTTTTTTTTGCTTTTGTAGTTAACTTAATAATGTTATAATATAATCAAAAATAAGTATTCAGAATCACCCACAAAGATGGACTACTCCTCCTTCACCCAATACCCCTTTACTAGCACTCAGCCCTCCAGTACACCCTATCACGTCACTTTTCCTACTTGCCATTGATTTCCTCCATGCTTGAAGATGAGATGCTGAGTCAGGAATCAGGAACACGGCCAACTGTGATTCATGGTTTTTGAGTAAGACAGACTTTGGGTACGCAGAGTTAACTTGAAAGGCAGATGCACCCATCAAAGACTACCCATATTAGTAGAAGGTAAAGGTGACAGACTGACTCAGGTGTGGCTCAGGTTCAAACTAGTTCCTTACTAATCTAGAGAGTATGTTAACCACACGAAGCTACAGAGCGGCTTAGAATAGTCAAACAGTTCACTCTAGAGACACAAGGGCGGCCCTAATCTCTATGCCACTAGATTAAAGGGTGTTTGGAAAAGGGTAGAAGAAGAGGATTCTGTTGTTCTCTCACTCTGGCTGAACCATGACACAGACATCACAGAAGTGAGGCTATGAGGATTGGGGACAAATGTGTGACCCTAACAAACAGACGAGTGAAAAGAAATTGAGGAAAAAAATAAAGTAACCATCTGAGTCAGGATTTGTTTGTTTGTTTGTTTGGTTGGTTGGTTTCATTTTGGTTGGTTGGTTGTTTGCTGTGACAAATTAGTCTAGAGGAAAGTGTTGAAAGAAAGAAAAAGGCTATCTGGGCTCGCTGTCTCGGAGGGAATCAGCTGGTTCAGTTGTTTCTGGCCTGACACAAGGTAGAATGATCAGGCAGTGGAAGTATATAGTTGAGGAAGTTCTTTACATGATGGTGACCAGGAAGCCAAAAGTTAAAAAAACCAGAAGCGCACCCCCACTGTCTTTCTTATTCCATCCAGTCCCCACCTCAAAACAGACCAATCAGGTTCAATCATTTCTCAACCGAACTAGTTCGAAATCAAAACACGAGGCCTTGATGACAGTTTATACCTAAACCATAAGCCCATCTGACTAGTAATTAGATAAAGTCAGAACAAATTATGGAATTAAAACTCAAATATGTTAGTCTCATAAAGGATATAGCTCCACATAGATAAAAGCATAATGGCCAGGTCTTTGTTACCATCTCTTTGACCTCTCAACATTGTGTGGTATGGCTGATAACTTCAAAACACTTCAATGAATTTCTCATCTACTACAATCTCAACATTTTCCCCTGTACGAGGGTGTGTGTGTGTGTGTGTGTGTGTGTGTGTGTGTGTGTATGTGTGTGTGTGTGTGTGTATCCATGTGGGTTAGATCTATTTGTGTGTGCATATCTACGGAGACCAGAGAGCAAGCTCAACTGTTATTGCTAGAGTACTACCCACCTTGTTTTCTAGGACGGAGTCTCTTGTTGGCTTGGAATGGGTTGAGTGGCCAGCAAACTGCAGAGATCTATACGGCTATGTGTCCCCTGTTTCCAGTGCTGGAATTACAAACACATGACACTGTGCCTGGCTTTCTCATGGGTCTGAGGATCAACCTCAGGTGCTCATGCTTATGTAACAAGTACTTTTCTGAATGAGCAGTTCTACTAGTTCTTCCAGCCTCGTTTGACCCCCATTCCTCAGTGTCCTTGATAAACTTTTCAGCAATGGTAGCTTTTAAACAGAGGCTCTGCGTCATTCTCAACTGTGTCTCAGTAGCATTCTCTTAGTGAGTGCGTGAAGTTTCATGTCTTACATATCTCTTATATACTTGTAAATCCTACACTGATAGCCCCTAGCTAGAATATTTTTGGAACTACATATCCAAAGGCTCATGAGGATCTCATCTGAGACAGAGTGAGGGGACAGCTGCAAACCCCAATGGTCACCATTGCATGCTGCCCCCTCCCTTCTCCATCCACGCCGTGCCACCTCACTGGCCTCCCTCCTCTGACTGATGGCAGTCCCACCCTTCCAGAAATAGCTTGGAGGAGAAATTCTAGCCTTCAGCCTGATTCCTATAGAGCAGCCCATCAGTGAATTCTCTTAGAAATACCCCATTCACAGGGGAAGAAAGCCTTTGAGTCACCTCTGACAAAAGACCATCTCCGCACCAGAAAAGTCTTCAGCTTACCATGGTAAACTCCAACAGCAATGGGGTCTCACCAGCCCCGATGGCCACACACAGTCTAACAGATATGGTCACTGTACCATATCTCAGTGGGATTCAGGGATCTCCTCTTAAAGGGCCTCTCCCACCCACAGGCTATTTTCAAGTCTGGTTTTTAGTCATACACTTAAAGCTCACATTTGTAGTTGCCCTTCCAAGGATCCCATTTTTCGAAAAATACAAGAGTCCTTGTTTTTCCTTGACCTTATGTCCCATCACCCTCTTGGTTGCTGCTACCAGCAGCACACTTCTCTCAGCACATGCTCAAACATATCTGCTTCACAGTGAGACTACCCATCTACAGCTGTGCCCTTCCCCCCTGGTGTCTGACCCCTCTGTCTATGCTCTACTTTCGTGAGCACACCCTGATCATGTTGGCTTGTTCATCTGCACTCCCTAGAGCAGCGGGGAGAGGGCTTGGTAGCTGCTGCTCACTGCTATTTCTCCCTTATCACCAACACTGCCACCCAAAGGAAATAGCAGGCTTGCCACATATGTCATGGGATTCATGACGCTTACTGTAAGTAAAAACGCAGTTGAGGCAAAACTTAATTATTTGATTGAGGCCAGTGGATCCAAACTTACTATTTCAATTTGCCATCAATAATGAAAAGCATGCAAAGTTTTCATACTTTTTCAATATGAAACCTTTGAAAAGCTTTATGGATCTATACCCATACCACAGTAAGTTCTGGTTAACTATAAGACAAATGTTCAACAACCACAAGTGGAATAGTGGCTTTCATACTGGACTGGGGAGGTCCTAGCACAATGCCTGGCACACAGTAGACATTTAATAAAGATGTGGTGAATAGACAAGCAAATGAATCGATGTAGCTTACAGGTGGCAATAATTGACATTGCAGAGTCTAAGTTTAAAAAGCCTCATAGTATGCATATATATAATATGAGAAGTACTTTAGAAAATTATGCTAGTGTATGTATATTCACTTAAAAACAGACTTGAGGTCTGGAGAGAGGGCTCAGTGGATAAAGTGATTCCTAGGCAAGCATGAGGATCTGAGCTCAGATCCCTAGAACACATGTAAAGTCAGATGCACAGAGCTGTAATCCCAGCATTCTTCTGGCCAGATGGGAGGCAGACACAAGAGAACACCTGCAAGCTTGTCTAAAACAAAGTGGAAGGCAAGGGCCAACACCTGTGCTTACACATATATCTAGTATACATGTGCGCGCGTGCGCGTGCACACACACACACACACACTACCACCACCACCATCACCACCACTACCATACCACAGCAGTCTTGAGTGCAACCTACTAAAATGATTGCCTAATTCACAAACTGGTTCCAACTCCTACTCTGAAAAATCACTGATCTAAACTTGAGAGTTGCACAATTTGTAATGAAAGGATCTCAGGGCACTTCCTCTGACCTCTGGTGCAGGACCTGGCACTCTCCGCAAACAGAAGACTGGCAGGTGAGGAGGGCTGTGCCAAGCATCGCAGGACCCAAAGGACGGAAATAATCTGTCCACCCAGTGATGCCAGTTTGCTTTTTTTAATTAAGAGCAATTTTATGTAACTTATCACACTGTCAGGTAATTAACAAAACATGTAATTACCTTTAATTATATGCTACATATGGACTAATACACAAAATTCAAGGGGGAAGCTGCAGATTTTCATACTTCAAAAAGACTCGGTTTGAATAGACTAGAAGAACTGAGGAGTATTTTTTCATTTCTTTTCTACTCATCCCCCTTCATCCAAAGGCCTCAGAAGTGTAATCGTTCACATCGGGGGCAGAGAACAAGCAAATGATTAAGCTCCCTTTCAGATTTACAAAGTCTCAATCATCAGAAGTCTTTTTAAAAGATACCACAATTATCAGATCCAAAGCCAGCCCTGGGCAGAAGCCATCAGGACAAGTACTAACGTGTAAGGGAGATTCTATCTGAGTTACCACAACTGTGTTTCTGAGGTCATGGCACCCCTGAGAACTTCCAGAATAGGAACAAGGTTCCCATGGAATTACTATTCCTTTTTTTTTTGTTTGTTTCTATGTGTGCACATACATGTGCATCTGGGTCAATGTTCCTATCTGGGTGTATACATGTGACTGCTTAGTGAACAGCCTGGATGCCATTCCTCTTGAGATGGGGTCTCTCGCTGGCTAGCACTTGCTAATTATGCTGGGTCAGCTGTCCAGTGCTCAGGAATGGACTCAGCTCTTGATTCCAAGTACATAGAGCACCATTCCGCTGGTTTATGTCTGAACACTTTTCGTGTGATTTCTGGATATCCAAATCAGTTTCTCAGGCACATTACCAATCTAACTAGCTCCTTCACTGCGTTTCCACACAATTACAGGCTGTATTTCTTCCTGAGGGCTCTGAAGCATCTAAGAACAGTGAGATTCACTACCTTGCTGTTAAGCTGACCATGTGACCTAACATGCAGCCTTCTTTCATGACATTTGGGGTAAACAGTTAAAAAACTAGGAGCTATCAGCAGATGAGAGAGACCAAAACCACCATTTGAAAAGTATGACTCGGGTTGTGGAAATAGCTCAGAACTAGAGTTTTTGCCTAGCACTTGGAGTCTCTGGGTTCAATCTCCAATACCACAAAGGAAAAAGGAATGGGTGTACATTCCTTTCCTGCTTCTGTTTTATGTGTATGGTTGTTTTGCCTGCATGTATGTTTGTGTACCAAATGCCAGAAAAGGCCAGAGAGGATGTTGGATCCCCTGGAGCTGTAGTCACAGGTACTTGTGAGCTGCCATATGGGTGCTGGAAATTGAACTCTGGTCCTCTCAAGCACAGCAAGTGCTCTTAACCTCTGAGTCATCCCTCCACCCACAACTGCCTTCTAATTTTAATTACTAACTTGTGTAAAATATGGCCAGTTGAATATTGCTACAAGTACTAACTTTACTATGAAGCATGATTCTAAGTTCATTTGAGCAAATGAGCTCTGTAGAAAACCAATTCCTCTGTGCACAGTTCTCTGAAAATCAATAATTTCAAATATGTTTCCTTGACAAAAGAAAAAAACAACTCTTGTTTGCACAGGCTTTTAGTTTAGGATCGTGGGAGCAGTGTTTAAGAGCAGCTGAGATGGTTCTGGATGCCACCACACTGCCAGTAGGATTTGCTGAAGGAGGCAGAGGCAGCAGGAAGCTCATGAGAGAGAGGCCAGCCTAAGCTGCACAGTGAGATCCAGAACATTAACAATAAAATTTAGAAGACTGACTGCTGAGAAATCCTATCTAGCCCATAAAACATATAAAGATCCACAATGCAAAAACCTAAGTTTTCCCTCAGTCGATCCCTGCTATGAACATTGCAGGCCACCACTCAACTGCACATAGAAATCAAACTCAAGAAATTATTCTACAGTAGTTTAAAAAAAATATACCTTAGGCAATCTTTAAAAGAATTATACTACCAGGTAGAAAATAGTCTCCAAGCAGTATAGACTACACAGTTCCATTCACACCTAAAGCAAGCAAAGCTATAGGGCAGAAGGTAGAGTAACTGCTGTCAGTAGGTTGAACAGAGGGCACAATGGTGAATGGCTGCTACTTTATCCAAAGGTTGCCTTCTTGGTTGATGAAATGATAAGTGATGTAAGGTGGTGGGTAGCAAACTGAACACCCAGAGTTCCTGCATAGTAAATACATTTTAAATGAGTGAATCAAGCTCATTTAATTATTAATTATGAATTCAAGAATTTGGAAAACATAACACGAAGCCACGTGATAATTCCCAACAGCACTGCTGTTCCAAGTGTAAGGAAGACAGCCTCCCGCTGATGCTACGTGAGACTGAACCCTATTGCCAGGCACCCTCGGCTCCTTGCCGTAGGTCACTGTCAAACCATAGTTATCTAATAGTCATCATAAACATTGACTCTGTCTTCTCTCTGGAAGATAAACCCTATGAGGGCAGAGACTGTACAGCAAAGAAATTGAATAGAAATCTGTGCTCAAGATTAATGTGTGTGTACAGGTACATTTACATGAATAAAAGAATGAGCGTTAGGAAAGGTGGGAAGGAGGGGGGGAGGAAGGGGAAAAGGAGGGGAGGAGGGACTGGAATGATTCCCACATGGTCTGCCCTCTTATATTTTCTCCCCATTTCTTTACAGTCTTCTCTTCACTCAAAAGCATCTCCCAGCAGCCCTTGAAACTTCATGGAGCCTGCCTCAAATCTCATCAATTACATGTCAAGAGGTGTCATGTGAGCAATCTTCCAACTTTTGCTTAAAAGAAAACAACTTAGCTTCAGCCACACAGATAAGGAGGGGTGGGGGGAGAACACAAACACAAAGGACCTGCCTGGCCAGACTAGACTAGCTACATTGTCACAAGACAGAAGTCAGTGACTATCTGATTTCAAGCAGTAAGGGCAGCCTCACAGACTGCAGCCTGACCATTCTAACTCAGACATGGGTATGTGGTATATCTAGGCAGAGTAGTCCAATGGCTAGTTCAAGTGGCTGGTTGGTTGGTCATATGTGGATGCGGTTATTTATGTACACAGTGAAGACTTTGTCACACTATCTCCACAGTATATTTATGAGTTAACAGAAACACAATTGAATTCAAATGCTGAATTTTTTCTTTCCCTCTTCCTCCTTTTTTAAAATCAAGATCTCATATAGCCCAGGCTGGTCTCAAACTTGTTATGTTAGCAAAGTTGGCCTTGAACTGTTGTTAATGCTCTTGTCTCCACCTACCTAGTGTTGGCATGACAAGCCTGCACATAATGTCTGGATATCCAATGCTGCTCAGACAGATATTTCTGGTCCTTACTTTGCATCTGGAGATGTTGAGTATTTGCAAAAGCAATCTGTAAAGACCTATTGCCCAACTAAGTTTACCAAGTTACAGTTTAAATTTGTAATGAATTATGCCATCATGCAATAAAGTGATGACTTAAACAAAAATAACCCTAAAGATCATTTGAATGGAGCACCTTAGAAGTGTTCTGCTGTTATAGAAATGCTCAGTCCTCACAAATACATACTCTTAAAGAAACTAATATATTTCAACTAGCTGGAAAGCATCTTAAATCTTTAACTACGAAACCATCCATACAATACAAGGCATAATGAATTCAAACTGTGAATGTGCGCTGTAGCACCATCGTTTAACATTTTTTAAAAATGCTTAAACTGGGGAGGGAGAAAAAAATTTACTGTAATTGTACTTTCTTTGAAAAAAACTTAAACTTTCTCACAAACAAGATACTCATTTAAAAAGAAGCTGAGCCACCACATAAACTGTGAAGCTTTGAGATGTCTAACATTTGAGGACAATTATCTGGGTCTTCAAATGATTGCATAGACCTGTAACCCCAGCACATTGGGAGCACTCAGAGCAAGATCCCAGGGGCTCGTGGGCCAGACAATCTAGTCCAAGTGGTAAGCTCCAGATTCAATGCGAGAAGCTGTCTCGGAAAATAAGGTAAAGAGTGACTGAAGAGAACACCCATGCTGATGTCAAGCCTCTAAGCAAACACTCAGAAGTATATACACACATACGTCAAATAGATGCATGTGCATGCACACACACACACACATACACACACACACACACATACACACACACACTTTTCAATTGCATTCTTCAATTTAAGTCCACTCAGAACCAAATAACAAAACAGTACATTTTTAAAACTGGGTTGAGCCATCCACAAAAAAATTCTGAGTAAACTTTTAATGATACGAAGAAACGGGAGAGAATACCACATTAACCTGCATGAAGCCAAGTTGCTGCAGTTGCCACAGGAGAATGACATGGATCCCAGTGACCGAGCTATGCCTCTGTTGTTTTTATCTTGATGGTATTCCCCATGCTCTTGGATAAGCGACTCAGCATCTACAGGCCTGATGTGCCACTGTAAGGCAGGAATGACACTGACCTGCTAATGACATCACAGCAATCTCAACAACCAGAGCCATTTTATTTTATTAACATTTTAAAACTTTTATTATTTTTTATAGGTATGGATGTTCTACTGGATGTGTTTCTGCGCATTGCCTGTGTGCTCATAGAGGCTACAAGATGGTATCACTACTCTAAACTTCTGAGCCTCTTTCCAGCCCCCCAGACCCATTTTATAAAGCACTCAGATCTGCCCGGAAGAAACTATTACATACTCAGAAATATGCTGATGGTTATTTATAGTTCTACAAACCTTTGAATTTAAATTTTAAAAATGGCTTCATCTGTCTCTCTGATTTAGCCTGGCAACATCAGTATGCACAGTCAGTTGTCTCCATACTGGCCAATGAGCACACTGATCACCAATACTGACTGTCAGTGATTCCCATATTTAAACTGGAGGCTTGCTATTTACTGAGAAGCCCCAAATATCAAAACCCACATCCTGTTTGTAGTGAGAATTATGGGTACAAGATAGAAGTCCCTTCCCTTCAAGGCACAGTCCTCAGGAAGAAATACCAATCACTACACTCAGTGTATGCCTTTGCTATAGGTTACTAGCTGAGCTTTTTCCTCCTACTACATAAGACACACACACACACACACTCTACATACATACATATATATATATATATATATATATATATATATATATATATATAAACACATATGTGTTTAAATTCGTCTTTGAAAGATCTGTGAGCCTGCCTAAAGTTTGGGGTCAAGAGAAAGAAAGAGGGGCTACTTTAGGAACAAAGAATGTCAAATAGCAAAATGTTTATTAAGAATCAAAATTAAGGGACTGGAGAGATGTCTCAGCGGTTTAGAGCACTGACTGCTTTTCCAGAGGTCTTGAATTCAATTCCCAGCAACCACATGGTGGCTCACAACCGTGTGTAATGGGATCTGGTGCCATCTTCTGGTGTGTCTGAAGACAGCTACAGTGTACTCATATAAATAACAAATAAATAAAATTTTAAAAGAATAAAAATGAAGGTTACAAATAAGAAACAAAAACCAAGCTAACAAAAGCAGAAATGGAAAAAAAAAAAAAAAAACAGATTGAGCAAAAATTCTTACACTGAGTCCCAAACAATGTAGTCAGCAAGAGAAATTACATAACTGTGTCAAGCATTTGTGTGATTTCTTTTCTTCATTTAATAAAAGGAGACATCACAAAACCAAAATATTTATGGACCTAGAAAGTTCCCTGGAGGAGGAGTTTATTTATGGGCTGGTGAATGCCACAACAGAATATGGGCTTTACCTGCATCAGAAAGAACCTCCAAAAGCTTATCACTAGGACTACCAACAAAAATAACTATTCTGCAAAGGTCCTTTTGTCCCATGCATATCATGAGTTTGAGGGACATCAGCAGATATAAGAATCGACATTGTAAACATATCAACTTAAAAGAAAAACATCCATGCTTGAAGGGCACAAAAAGACACAGCGGAAGCTCTTATTTAACAGGATGTGGATAATACAAGTGGCAAACTCAAGTTTTTATCTTTTGGTGGGGTGGGTTATTTCTTAGATCTATGATCATTGAACCCAGGGCTTTGGGAATGCTAGGCAAACACTCCACTTAGTGAGCCATACCCCAGGCCTCATGTACTTTTTTTTTTTTCTTGAGATAAGACTCTCACTGTGTAGCCCTGGCTGGTCTTGAATTCAACAGAAATTTTGACTTCCTCTGCATCTAGAGTGCTGACATTAAAGGTGTGTGCCTCCATGCCCCACCAGTAAGTTTTTCTTTTGAGCTTTATTCAACCTCAATTTTCAGCTTTTCCTGTGTTTCTAACAGCATGAGAAGAGGGAAACAGGTGCGGAGCACTCTAGGATCTATGGTAGAGGTGAAAGACACCAGAGACCGCATTTAAAGGACAAAGAGTGGCTGAGGAAGAGGTCTGGGCGACCCACAAGCAGGAAACATTTAGTAGCCAGCCAGCATGGGGCAGAAGGTTGGCAAAGCCCCAAGCCTAGTGTGAGGCAAGGGTAATCTCCCCTTAGCGCACGCTGTTGTGGCTGACCACTCAGTAGCATTTCCTTCCAGGCCGGAGCATCCGATGGGATGGACATTAGGCAACTCTGAGCACTGATCTGGTACTTCCCAAAAGAGCAAATACGGAAACAAGGCAGGTCTGAATTGTGGGGCCCACACCAAACACACCAGAAACAACTCAAGCAAATCTACCTAGTTAGTGAGACACTCTAGATCCAAACACCCTTCCTGGGAGTAAAGACCAAACCGGTCAAATAATTCTCACAGTATCAAGGTCCTGAAGAGTCTGTATTCTGCAAACATATTCAACATGACAGCAAAGCTGAATAACAGGGTTCAATAATGCCACAACGCAACTTACTACTCCTCAGTGGACACAAGCCTATGGAATCAAATGAAATACTAAAGGCCCAAATGAAAATCTGACATGGAAAGGCTACTTCAGCTCAAGGAAAAAAAGTGTGTGTGGGGTGACAAAAGAGGACATAGGAAGGCTGTGCAAAAAATACAGTATTTATCTATATTAAAACTTAAATAAGTAAATGAACACCATAAACATAATAATACATTTTTAATTTCATACATTGAGAGGGCCTGTAAATTCCAATAGGAAGGTCATGGGCTTAGCTCTGAGATGCTCCTGAACCCAAGCAAACATCAGGCATCTATGACCACTTAATAGGACTATGCCATCTGCCTCCTCAAAAGCCTGAATTTCAGAAAGTGAAATTTGGCCTTCATTCATCAAGCCACATTAGGCTCCCTGAAAACTTCTAATTTTAAAGTCAAGTATCCCCTTGATTTCCAAGCAAGGTCACGAAACAAGACAGCAGGGCACTGACATTCAGGGCTGTGCCCCATACTGCTATGGAGGGACATCAATGTGGCCTGCTGTTATGGTACCTGACTAGTAATTCCTGAAAGAAGGGGATTAGATGGGAGGCAGATGAGCATCAGGAGGGTACCACCACCACTTTGGCACTGAGCACGGACACATTACTCATATCTGGGGCAAGTTACTTTTATGAATCACCGCTCTAATGATGTGAATATTCCTTTCTTACATTAAGCCCACAGAACATAAAAGCAAACAATAATTAATATTCAGCTTCATCAAACTGGAGGAAGTATGATATTATTGGGTGGTGAATAAAGCACATGGATGAGCTATCTCTTCAGGGAAATCTTTAAGGTCTTCTGCCAATGTGCCACACATATATATTTACACATTTATATACACAAGTTTATATGCACACACACATACACACACACACACACACACACACACACACACACACACGAGCAAATGACCAAACCCCAAGCTTCAATGGTTGAAATAGTTTTAGATACAAATCTAACAATTAGGTATAATTTTACCTTTTATTTATTTATTTTTTTTGGCGTCTGTAATTCAATCTTCAGTTATAGTCACCTCCAAAGGTCACGTCTCACCCTGAAAACAAAACACCAACAAGTCACAAACAATCTGCATAACAAGGACAGTCTCACAGAGAGTGCCGGATATTCACACAAGCAACAAGGTAAGGAGTTCAACTCTTTGTCCCTGAGATCAGATTTTTTCAGTTTACAGAACCAAGGCCAGGATCTCCACTACCTTCAAGACCAACGGGGATGGGAAAAGCCAAGAAGAGACACTTCCGACTTTTCACGTGAACTCTTTCTTGACTTGCTGTCTATTAGTTCATCTTCGAGTGGAATAAGACATGACTCACGGGCCTCCGTTTTTAGAAACCAGACTGCTACTTGAATGTGCATGTTTGGTTTGTACCCACAACATTTCTAATTTCATTAAAGCATGCTGCTTATTTTTTTTTTTTCTCTTTGAAAGTAAGCCTGTGCTTGCGGACATGAAGCTCTCTGTCACTCTGAGCCTTTCATAATAATTTTTTTTTAAAGGCACCATTTTCTATTTGGGAAGGGACAAGGGGTTAATTGCTGATGAAAGCTGTTCAGAGAAATATTCTGCACTTAGCATCTACCTCTACCAGATCCACTACGCCAGATAAAAATGGTTCATGTCACACGAAATAAACAAATGAAACCAAGCTACCTAAAACACAAAGGAAGCCAGGAGCACACTTCAACCCGTGTCTCCTCTGCATATGCACACTCCCTTGAGCAAAACTCACGGGGGCCTTTAAGAAATGTCAGCTGCTGTCTCTTCCTGTCCATGGAACTGGAACTGGTGTACATCCCAAGACAAACAGGGGTTTATTGATGGAGATCATGTTGGTGAGAAGAGATGACGCTCATCCCAGCTCCACTGATCCAATGCTAGAACTACAAGATGCTGAAACCCAATCTTTTTACTAACATGAAAAGCTTTTTGCTTATTAACGCCAGGACAATACGGACTGGAGTCTATCCTGTCAGCCCTGAACAGGAAAGGCAGTTTTCCTCCTTCAGTGGGGCTGGGAGGTGACACTTTCATGCCAACCTCTGATATTTCCACAATCAAGGGGTATGCAGATCCTTGCCTTGCTGACTGGAAAAAAAGATGCAGGTTCTGGGTGAAATCAGAATTCTCATGTTTACTGTAAGAGGAAATTGGAGGTTTTCACCATAAATCTTTTACCTTTTGGGTGGGGGAAAACCCTTGCACACGGGTTTCAAATGACTGCTCTGTAACCCACCCCCACCCCGGCTTTGGGCTGTTGTTGTTTTTACACAAAACAATTCAAATTGAAAATGAAAATTGTGTGCTTTCCTGCTGATGCATGTCCTCGGGGCTGCCTTCTTGTTTCATAGTGAAGCAAGAGGGAGCAATGGCCATCAATGTGCATGGCAAACCAGAGAGACCTGGGAGGTAGCCCAGTCCACTCAAGTTACACAGCAGCTCCCACACAAGAAATGGCACTGAAGATTCAAAAGTTTTACAATCATATTATTATTTGCAGTCCCAGGGACAAAGCTCGGGTCTCTCACATGCTAAGCCAGTACTTGACCACTCGGGTGCATGCCCATAGTTCATCAAACCTTCAATACAAAGTGAGTGAACTTTAGTGGACCCTGGTGAGTACAAGGCAAGGAGGCCCCTTTCTCTCTCTCCTTTTTCTTGGAGACTTTCTTCCACGCATGGACTTTAAACTAATTTATATAGTTATCTATTGAGCCGGGTCTGTTTCTGCATGTTTGGCAGAAGGGCCTATAGTATTAGACTTTGCAATGCAGATGAGATTTGCTATCATATAGGCCGGGCAAACAACTGGACCTCATTAAAATTTCATTCCCCAAAGAAAACTGCTGAAAAGGCCTACTCTGAATAAAGTTATCTATCTCTGGAGCTGTATCTCAGCCCACAGGACAATTTCAGGTAAGTGTGAGGTCCCTGTGTCCACTCAGCAGCCGAAGAAGCATAGTTCACACGTGAATGAGAGCAAAAGCACACACTGGATGACCCTCAGAATTTAAGTATATTCTCCCCCTGGGGAAGTAAAATCAAAAAGAGCAAGTAATGGTACAATCAGACAACTGACACTGTACCATACACAAAACTGGCTGCATTTGACTTTCGCTTACGCATCAAGTATCGTCGGTATGATGTAAAATCCATCCCATAAATTTTAATGTACACGTATGTCTGACCACTCACTAATTTATTTCTGTTGATTTTATTTTTTAGAAGAGGTACCCATTAGCAGAGTCATCTGAAATGCTATTTTCTGAGTTTTGCTGCAGAGAGATTAATAGTTCAACAGCTGTTTGCCATCATGTGCAATTAAATGAAATGTGTCGATACAGAAGACAAGAAAATAAGGGGTTAGAACGGAGGCCTGAGCTGCTATCATTGCATGCTTAGGAGAGTAGAAATCAACAACTCTGGAGGAGAAATATGCAATTTGCTTTTTCCCAGAGCATAAAACTTCGATTTCTAAAACTGTGCACTTTTACTGATCAAATCAATCAAGTATTTATCTGACTACTGGCAGTACAAACACACACACACACATACACATACATATGTGCATGTGCATACATGTGCACTCACACACACAGTGTAAAAGAAACACTCCCCCTCCAGCCCTCCTGTCTCCCTGTCTAAAAGGGGGCCACCACACAGATACCATCCTGTTCTCCTCTTTCTCTCTTTTTAAAAAACTTTCCTAGTGATTTTATGTGTTAAACATAAGACAGCTATACGGTAAATAGAAATTGATAAACTTTTCTTCCTAGAACTCTCTTTCACAAGTAAAGATCCTATGAACTAGTGTTCCCAGAGCCATAGCCACTCTAGTGTCTGTTATTTACCTGGAGCTACAAGGTGACAACGGAGCCCAGGCAGGTAACGTGACACCTGCAGGGTGGGTTAGAAACCCAGCTCCTCAAGTGCTTGCTCTTTCTCAGCTCGCCTCCCCCGCTTTAGAAGTTCCCTGGGGCTGCCTTCCTGCATCCAGGCTGCACTGAGTTTAGTCCCTTACTGGATCTGTGAGATTTGCAAAGCCACTGCTAACTGTCCTGAGCTCCTGGGAACTGAGGCACGGGTGGGGTGAGTGTGCCGGTGAGATCCTGCTTCTAATGGCTGGAAAGGAGCGGCTACCATCTCTTTTTCTCAGTCAAAGTCGTTTCCCCTTTTTCCTTTCACAGCAGCTACGATAAAGGACTACCACCCGACTCTGCATTCTCTTCCACAATACCACAAACTGATGCCAAAGGGTGACCAAGAACATCTGTCCTAAGCCTCCATCCACCACAGGCTGGTGGAGAAGCCACCGTGTGCCAGTCTTGCCAGGGATATAGGGTGAGCCAAGTCATCCCAGGTCCATGAAAAGGGGGCAGCTTAACAGGTGCGAGGAACCAGGACCCAACCTGTGCTTTCCTGAAGTATGAATCGTGGCTCAAGCTCCACACTCCCACATCCTCTTATGGAACAGCACATACTTCACTTGAGAACACAGGTCCAAATGGGCCAGTTTCCAAGGGAGTACTGCCTCTTTAAGTCATCAATCTTCACTCATTTTGGCTTTCCTGTCTTGTTTTCCAGTGATTTCTTAGAAAACAGAAGGCCATCGGCACACGTTTGACTGGTTGGACACAAGGGTCATTTTATTTTCGAGACTTAAGAAAATCAACTTAGAAATCACACCCCACCCCACCCCCACCCCCAGCTTTGCCCTGTGCTCTCTGGAACCTCAACTATTGAGTTGGGTTTAACAAACATTTAAAAGAGGGAAGGCAGAAAGACAAAGACTAATGGTATTGGGGGGTGGGTGGGAAGAAAGGGGCAGAGCTGAAAGGAGTGGAGACAGAGAAAGGAAAGGAGGAAGGAAAGGCACAGGAAATAAACTGCTGTGCAGTCCTGGCTTCTGCAGCCAGGGGTGGCCTAAGACACACCCATGGCAGTTGGTTTATAAATGCTGCATTTCCTTTACTGGTCTATCAGAGAAATGACTGACCACACACCACTACTACATCGCTGTCTGAACCCCTGGGGAGGGAACATGTCGCTGCCCTTTCTCTCCTCCTGGGAAATATCACAGAGTCTAACTTTAGGGATTTGCTCTGCTTAGGCAAAACTCAAAAACCGACACACAGTGCAACCATGTGGTACAGTCAACCCATAGGACTGCCCGAGAAACACACCAGGCTGGCATTCCCCCCAGGAAAAGTACAGCCATGGGCCTGTCTCAGTTGGAAAACTCATTCCCTTTTACCTTCCACTCAAGTAAAACCCTGGTCACGGTCATGTGAAAATATTTTATAGGTATCCTTTAACAGCCTGTACACGTTGAAAACCAAAAACAATATTTGCTGTTTTGCCTTTGAAGCGCTAACAAAGCCTTTGTTTTAGATCCCCCTTCAATGTGCAATAAGAGTTAATAATCAAATCCATCCCAACCCCCACAAATGTTAAACAAAAAGATAAAAGAAATGCAAATAGCTATTGTCATGGAAAGTTAAAGTACCTGTCTGTATTTTTACGTGAAAACTATTATCTCTATCAATCAAAATTTAAGAATACAATGGCGCTAATCACAGAAGGTGCTGATGGCACTGCTTCTTTCCCTCATAAAAAAAAAAAGTATTTTTCCTCTTAAAAAATGAGTATAAAAGTCATATACTTACAATTAGCTAGAATATTTGTAATTTTATCATTAAAAACCTTCAGCAGCTCCACTGCTAATAAATGCTTCTAAGTCTCTAGACTGATTGGTACCCAAGAAGACCCAAGCCCTCGCATATTTTAATAAGGTTGATGGAATTTTATTTCAGTGCTCCCAGTTTCCATCCTGCGGGGGAATAGCACACCCTTCTGTTGGAAGGAGTTACTCAGAGAGGCGGCAGTCAAGTGGGAGCAAGAGCACGGTCCTTTACACCCAACCCCTGCACCCTGCAAGAGCTTTACACTGGACAGGAACCTTGCAGGGTTCCCCACATCTGTTTTGACAACTTGAATGGAAATGATAAACACTCTGCCCTGAAAAGAAAGTAGAAGAGCCCCAAATCGCCCAGAGTAAATCCAAGTGCAGCAACTGCTGAGCCGTTTTCTAATTCACTTAAAAATAAAATAAAATAAATAAATAAACCGATTTCATTAGCCCCTCAACGTGGTGTTTTCTAAAGACAGTCTAAAGACCACAAAGAATAGCCAGAGCCCAGAGAGGCACACAAACCACCCAAGTTTGGAATTCCTAGAGCAAACACACAAGCCAAGGTGCTATTAAGCAGAGGGACTGAGCCTGGATAGATGTCCCCTCCACCAGAGAGCCAACGGGCTGTCGTCCTCCCTCCCACCCTCCCCCCCCACCCTCCCCCCAAAGAAGATCAGGTTTCCTTCCCTCTCCACTGCCTCTCTGAGCATCATGGCTAACATCTCATGTGTGCTATTAATATCAATGAGGAGATGATTCGATTTCCACAGAAGAAAACCCCTCCGTTCCCAGTGCAGACCTTCAGGGAGGACCCTGGCCCCGTATTCACAATACAGTAGCTGAGTTTTTTGCCGCTTTCCTGCAGTTCTGCCTCGCACACTGTTTGAAGCCTCTTACCAGACAATGGCAGCTCTAGCTGCTGGATAGTTACAAAACAGGATTTGCTAGAACCAAGAATAGTCTAGCTGCGCTCGCCCTCTCTCTTCTTTTTAAATTCCTTCCTGTCCCCAAGAGCCTCACACTACCAGTTTCAAAATCCAGCCACCGGTGCCCAGCCAGTTCCTAACAGGCACCTGTACTAGTCCATTTCAAAGCAGCCAGCAAGTGTCAGCTGCCCGGGAACCGGGACAGCTTTCAGCAAGCACTCAGAAGGGCAGCGGAGGGCCCTCTCAACATTTGCGAAATGAAACAAAACTATCAGCTTGGTTTGGCACACACTTACCCATTCATGGTGAGGAAGCAGAGCTTTGGGGCAGGAGAGGCAGATCTCTCACTAGACAGAACAAAGTTCAAGAGTTTGTAAGGGAGACACTACAGGCAGTGGGAAGCCAGGTCCTGCAGGCTCTCAGGGTTCCCAGGCTGGCGGCAGTGTGAGGAAGGACTGAAGGTATGTGGGCTAAACACAACAAAGCCACTGCCTTACTCTAGATTAAATATGCAGGAAGAGGCCCCTTTGCATAAACACAAACACTCAGCAAATGAACAACTGGCTCAATCAGGCGCCCGCTGTGCCTTCTACCTATCCTCCTCTGACAAGGGACACTGGCTGTTCCAGGGAACACCACTAAACTGGGAGATCCACCTTTGAATGTGATCTTGCTACAGTAACAATTGAAATTAATTACGTTCATTAGCAATTAAGAATTCACTCCAGGGGGATGGCACTGAGGGGCAAACTAATACTTGGATGTCCAGATACCTGGAAAACAAGCAGGCATATAGCACTTCCATGGAGTTCTGCTGCAGGCTGTACTTCAATTTCCCATAATCAAGGCAGCTTTTAAAGAAGCTCACGGGTTAGACCCAGTCTAGGGTTACATTATACACTCCGCAAGGCAAATTTTGTATTGTTTACAAAAGACACGTAAATAAGAGGCATATACATGCATATGCATATATGGCGGCACTCAGTCTCACATGTGATACTGACGCATATCTGAAGGAGAACACAAATAAACACACGTGCAGAATATCACTTAACTGTATCCTTCAGCTCACTAATCATTTAAAGAAAATAATGGGAGCTTTCCAAAAATACATCCCAAATGCCTGCTTTTCAAATGTCACCAATGCATGACCACTCATTTAAAAACATTATCCAGATATTAGGAAGGATGCTTTTAAGTGAGTGGCCTCAGCCACTTATCACTTCAATTAAACAATGTAATTACAGTCAACAATTTTCTCCATTTCTGCAGTAAAATATGTCATACCTCAATGTAATTTGTCTGTAAAGCCCAGGAGTGTAGCAAGAGGGAAAACATATGAAGGCTAGAAATGTCCTCCTGGTTTTGGCTCAGACTAAGGACTCAGCTTGTACTGGCCTCTCCTCCTCTGGTTCCGGCATCCTGTGGGTCTTAGTAACCTAATTATTACTTTTTTTTCTCTGTTTTGTCTTTCAGTTTTCAAATTACAAATTAAATGTGGAATTTTAATGCCACCATTTAACAATAAAGGGCCATACATATTATTTTTACATTTATTTATGTGGGCATGCCTGTACAGACCAGGGAGGTCAGAGAAAAACCTAAGAACTTGTAAGGTTTGGTTCTTTTGTGGCTGGAGTCGAACTCCCGTCACCAAGCTTGATGGAAGACACCTTTACCTACTGCGCTATCTTGCCAGCTGCCAATTACTGTTTAATGAATTTTACAGTATTACCTGATTTCAAATGACACACAAGAAAGACTATGTTAGATTACTCGATTCTAAGCCACACAGAACTGCGGGAGACTAATTCAGTGTCACAGCACCTGTCTGTATTATATTTTGTACCAAAGAGAGGAGAACATGGATCCCTCCCAGCCTCAGAAGAAAGCACTCACCCCAGACGGATGGGGTTGTAACAAAACTAAAGATCCACCCTTAAAAGAAATTAAAAA
>NW_022196903.1:93033589-93105871 GCF_008632895.1 Mastomys coucha
ATATATATATATATATATATATATATATAGAGAGAGAGAGAGAGAGAGAGAGAGAGAGAGAGAGAGACCAAAATCCTACTTTTATCATAGACAATGGCAGCTACAGAAAATAAAATAATAAAATAAAATAAAATAAAACAAAAATGATTCCCTGTACCCCAAAGAACAAAGACACAGAGCCTGGAGAAATGATGGACTTCTGCCCTGCTCACTATTTTCCCTTGAAGTGACCTTCCACAGTCACTCACCCCCAGAGTTGATGCAAGTAAGACAGAGAACAAAAATAAAATCCATCTATCACTGTGACGAAGACCCTGCCCACCCCAGCATTGTTTCTAGCGACTATTTTGGCAGCTTGAGTAGGTCGTTATACTTGCTGGCTCGTCCACCGTGCACTGAGTAAGCTAATGGAAGAGTGGATGGCGGAATCCAGTATTAATGAGCTGCACTGTGTGAACCTGGATGACACTGAATATATTGTACAATTATAGGTAGCATCTGATTCCATAGGTATTAGATACTGTACTCTAAATTAATATTTTAACGAGGACAGTGAAATAAAGACGACAATCCAGGTAAGAGATCCCTGCATAGGAGCTCAGCCTAAGCTTATTGCTGGAAGGCTCAACAACACAGACAGGGATTGGGACAGAAATCCGTATGCAAGCTCTGCAGGCTGAGTGACACGTACTGATGTACAGAGTCAAAGATGTCATCCCCACACAAGCTCCACTTGCTGTAACCTAGAGAGAATGAAGGGGGGAGGGAGGGTAGGGGGGCACAGCAGCTAGAGCTCCAGAAAACAAACAGGGTGCACAGTTTCAAAGGCTCCAGACACAGGCTTTTCATTGTTCAAGCCAATTATCAGCGGGAAATAATAACGGCAGATGGATCTGGAGTCACTGACTTTTCATACGTACTTCTCTGGGCTGAACAGATGAAGAAACGCGAGAGCTATCTCAAAAGGCAAAACATCTCACAGGGAAAGAACTCCACAGTCCAGATGGGGACCTTCTAAGTCTGCTGATTATCCTCTTAACGGGTAAGATAGACTTCCAGCAACATCTCCAGAACTGATGGGATATGATGCCTACAATGACTTCATTAAGGAAAGGGGTTGCCTAGGACTTGGGACTAACTGGGAATTTAATAAGGAGGGAACTGTGGGTTTCTCTTTTGCCAGTCAGGGACTGGAGGTTCCCATTCAAACTAGAAACCTGTGCGCCCATGAGAGACCAAACCATCATCTAGCTATGGAAAGACAAACAAAGGATGTGTAAAGGATGTTAATTATCCTGAACCATTCCACCATGATGGGAACAGGGGGAAAATGGCCCTGGAGTAATTTCTTATTAAAAGCTTTCTGTGATAAAATCTCATCCTTTGCAAGTAATGACAGCATCTTAAACCCCCTCCCCCACCTATGATTGCAAAAGATCCTTTGCTTTTAGTATAAAACAAATATAAATTTCTATATAAATATAAGGAGATATAAATTTTCTAATCAATGCCAACCACACACTTGGGCAAAACCCATTAACCTGTATTAACCGACTCTCAATAAGTTGGGCACCACGAAGTCAGGTTTGCCACAGAACCCTGTAGTCAACTACAACCTGAGAACAAGCAGTGAGCAGTGGGGAAAGTCGGCTTCTCCTATCTTTTTCCTTATACACTTCCATCCACACTTTATCAATTCCGCATGCATACTTTGCAGACCTCTCTCCCTGAACTGATATAAAATATGTTTGAAGTCACCACGTTAAGAAAAAAAGAAAAACTGATCCCGCCACTATTTACCAACACACTTAACGTTAAAAAGAAAAAAATATTGTTATGAGTACACTGTTGACTTTACAAGTTCATAATATAAGTTTAGAAAAAAGAATTATCCCCCCAGCAAGGCTTTTCTTTCAAAGCTCCCTGACAAAAGTAAATTCGAAGCAGAGCACACAGGCATGAGGAAGAAAATATCGCCAAGGGCGAAATTCTGCAACTGCTTTAAGAAGCAAACAAGAACACAAAAGATGTGTAATGCGGCCATCTGGCTCTTCTCATACTATATCAATGCCTCAACTTTATCCCCGCCTCCTGAGCCCGCCCACACCCATGCCACAAACCAAATGGCTTTACTTATGTTTCCTGCACAGCAAATTTACACAAGGCAACTAGGAGGCAAAGTTGATTTTATGTATTATATATATATATATATATATATATATATATATATATATATATACACACACACACACACACACACACACATATATATAAATTTATATATATATATATAATTTATATATTTGTGGGTATGTATGTGTGTATGTATACAGAATATATATATATATATGGGTTCAGTTTCAAGAAAGGCACCCTTCAGAAACTTTACTTCTGCCATCTTAGGCTTTCTGCTAGAAACTGACTTCAGATATAAACATGCGGGGAAATGTTGCTGAAGTTGTAATAATCAGAGCCTTCCCTCTTTTGGCACAAAACTGTGGGTTGTTCCCCTCCGCTTAGTAATTGACATGGCTACCCTAACTCAAATCACCCCTCTCATTGGGAATTCATATTTGACACACTCTAAGAACATTATTGAGCAAGTACTATGTAGTCAAGCGCTTGTTAGACAACAGAGAACCAAAATCCAAGGTTCTCCTGTGTATAAGCAAAGGCCTGCATGGTCATTAAACAGGGCACCCTAGTTTATTTGTTTAAAAGTTCTCACACTGCCGGGCGGTGGTGGCGCATGCCTTTAGTCCCAGCACTTGGGAGGCAGAGGCAGGCGGATTTCTGAGTTCGAGGCCAGCCTGGTCTACAGAGTGAGTTCCAGGACAGCCAGGGCTACACAGAGGAACCCTGTCTCAAACAAACAAGCAAACAAAAATTCTCACACAGGTATGCTGGCACATTACATTTATAGATATCTCCGTTGTATGGCAGAAAGTATGGACAAGTGAGACTACAGATGTGTTGAGGGATCCAGGTGCTTCCAAAGGTGGAAACTAAGACTTTAGATGAACACTTCTATTTGGATAAAATCAACACAACAAAATGTCTTTCACCACAGGGGTAATAAGAAAGCAAGACAACAAAATAAGCTCCGCACCCCAGCCCTACTTAGCTCCTGGCTTTCCTACCTGGGCGGCTGGAGTCAAGAAACTGACCCAAGGGCAAGAACTGTTGGTAATTAGGTTATCTTTAGAGTCATGTTTGGTTCTGTTCTGGGTGTTTCGACCCACAGAGGGCCCCAGCCTGTATGGCACTGGTCATCTGAAGGACACACACAGTGAACCCAGCCACCGGATGAGGTATTCAACTAATCATTTAAGCCTGCACCAGTGTCTGAGCCACAGTTGGCAGACACAGCTCATGGCTGCCTACCAGACACAGGCTAGCACAGCTGCAGCCTGGCAGTGAGCTCTAGGGAGCACATCTGGCTCTCAGTGGCTCCCGTCTGCAGTGAAATGGATTTGCTTTGTTTTTTTTTTTTTTTTTAGGTGAAGTATAGTGAACAGAAAGAGCAAGGGAATTCACCTTAACTATGTATCTGGTTTGGGGATAAAATATCAGTATACAAACTGCATGGATGTAGGGGTATTATTTGATTTTCGTTTTGTGTCCCAAGGGTGAGCAGCAGCTACCTGTGGGACGGGTTCAGTGGAAAACAATGTTAACCGGGTCATGAGCTGCGCAAGAGCATCCCTCTACTTCACTCCAGCTCTTTGGCTACCCACTGACAAACAGTGGGGTGTACACAGAAGTGACTTCATAGCTAGATCTCATGAGCTTGTTTATTTATACTCATGAATAAAGCCATGTGCCTTCCCTGCATGGACAGAAAGACTCCTAGGTCTCCTCTCCCCAAAATAACTAACTCTAAGTACTATGTGTCTTCCCTCAAACTGTGAAGCTTGGTGGAGATGAACCCCAAATGCCTATGAGCAACCTGAAAGTATAGCCCAGGCTCTTGATCACCAGAGAAATGCCAAATGATGAGGCAACTGTTCCTGGCACTTTCCTCGCATCCCGTTTCCTTTCCCAGGCGTCTCTTCCTGGTTCCCCTGTCACCTGCAGATCTCAGCCTCTGTCTACACTGAACTCTGGCCCAAAGGTCAGGAGTCACTACCATCTCCCATGAGAACACTCAGAAATGCAAGCCTGAAGCAGGAGTCTGAGGCTGGAGCACACTCTCTTTGCCCCTTAGCAAAGATATTAAAGAAATTGTCACCACGGTGACTATATGGTTTCTCCAAATGTCCCAGGAATCTGGTCAAAGAGGAAGGACCTGTGATACATGCCTGGCACAGCCTTCTGCAGAGGATTCTGCTTCTCCAGTCCTAGAGCAACAGCGCCTAGAAGAATGGCTGAAATAGGCAGGGGAAGGGGGCGGGGAGTGCCAAGAAACTACTTCAGAGATAGCCCCGCTCTTCCATGTTTGAAACTCAATCTCAGAGAATGCCCTTCCACTGTTTCACAACCACATAGAAAGCTTAAGATAACCTCGAGAGAAAAGCATACAAGGCTACATCACCATGGGGCTGAAAACAGGTTAAACAATGGCTACGATGTAAGAAAGCTAAGGAAAACCCTGGACTACAAGAAGCAAAGGCTGGACGTGCACAGGGCCAAAGTCTAGGCTTCCTAATGCCTCTGTGGACTGCCTCAAGAAAACCAAGTACTATAGAACATCAGAGTGCCCAGGACAGAGGAAACTGGAATTCTTTAGGCCTTACCAGCTTGGGTTCACATGCCCAAGAGCAAACCTCAGCTCAACTGCTTCATTACCTTGGGATCTCAAGCAAATTGTTGGAGTTCTCTATCTCTCAGTGTGCCTATCCATAAAATGGGCTATAATTACAGTCCACCCTATGCTTTTGAGGAATGAATGTATTAACAAGAACAGAGGGCCTGGCACCTCAAGAATGTTGTTGGTAAAAGATCAGCCACTGATCAAGGATAACTTAATTTGAAATTGTCTGTCCTCCATTTCTACCGTGGTTAATTACTTCTGGTTGCCTACTGTACTTCAGAAGGCTAGGAAGAGAAGGATGTGTGCTCACACACCAAGGGCTAACAGAAGTCAGAGCTCTCATGCTTACTTCCCAACACTAGCCGAGGAGTCAGAGAGCACTATGCTGGTCTCCCTCACCTCAGTGGGGGCAGTTCCTTAGTGAGAAAGGAGCTATGAGGGAAGACTGGAGAGTCTGCTTGTCCCCACAATGACCCAAACCGACTTAGGGGAACACTTCAAAGGAGGACGGAGAGGGATCTGGTCTGGAACCCAAAGGCTCTGAAACCCATTTTCTTACATGTTTCAAGTCTGTGTGTATAGTTTCTGTTGCTGATTTAGGATCTTAAACAGTTTGTTTATTTTTTAAATGCCTTTCAGCTCACCTTTAATAACACATTTCTTTGACTTGGCTGAACTGCGCCCCAGAAGAATTACAAGCGGGAATGTGGCAGGGTAAAAGGTTCAGGGCACTAATCCACACCTGGTCCACGTAAAAAAAAGGGGGGGGGAGGCTCATATTTTCCACACAGAAACAAGCCCTTTTATATAAACCAGCCTTTCATTTAACTGCTAAGGCACTCTGCACACCATTCAAGCTTCCCTATGCCTTACCACAGAATTCTCTCTCTCCAGTCATACCACGAGGCTTTATCAGTGACAGAGACGATAATGATAATTATGATGATGGTGGTGATGATGATGGTGGTGATAATGATGGTGGTGGTGATGATGATGGTGGTGGTGATATTGTTGGTGGTGATGATGAGAGTGGTGGTGATGATGGTGATGTTTGTGGTAGTGATGGTACTGTTCCTTGGGGTTGGGGGTGGGGAGACAAGACAAGAGGAACACAAACCCACCTCAAAATAGGAAAATGAAGATGCACTTAATCAGAAATCCCTCCACCAAGTTTTGCTGGTAACAAAGGAGATGATCTGGAATGAAGTCAGAAAATGCCCTAATTCTTATGTGACTAAACTTTAGATTTTATTCTGCAAAATTATGTCTCAGACATTTAAGGATAATTAAGCTCAGATTGGGGTGGGGGGCAGTTTCACAGAGAAGAACAGAAAGCACCGTAAGGTTGACAGGTGTCCCTGAGGATGGAGTCCAGCCACTTCATCTGGTCACAGACTCAGTGTAGATTACAGGAACTCGAGCACCAAGAAGAGGCTCACTAGTCCCTGGAAAGGGCAGCTGAGGAAACAGGGATGCAGGAGTACCGCCATTTCAACCAGAGAGCTCAGCGATTGGAGGGAAGAGCCAGGCATGTGACAAAGACCAGCGTGCCAGGCCTGCGTGAGTACAGCCACAATCTTCGGAGTTGCTCCCTTCTATTCTCCAGGCATCCTGCATGTTCTCTCATTTTGTTCGCAAGAAAACTCTTGTTAGTCAACACTGGTGTGCAACTAGGACCCACACCTTCACTAGGAGGCAACAGAGCGGAGCAGAGGATCCCACTGGGAGGAGAGACAGGGTTCTGCTCCTCTGTCCAGGCTCCTTATGGGTGACAGAGATGAGACTTAGTTGTATGTAGTTTTGTTCTGAGAAGTCGAGAAGAACGGCAACACTGTAAAACAATTCTCTGAGCGGGGTCCTGGGCATTGAGAAACATGAACAATGTGTGTACTTACCATTTGCTACGGAAATTCTAACAGCTCAAATGTTCTAGTCTGCTTTCAGAATCGGCTTTAAAAATGAGTATTTCTCAATCATACGTCTTCTATGTGCTCAGTAGCACAGAGCCATCCTATGTACTGGAATGCACGGGGGAGGGACAGTCCCCGTCATGGCTGCTTCTGTCAACCTCAATGACCTTCTAGGCCACCATGACTCAAAAGTCACTCACACGTTCTGCTGGTTGCCATGACGTCATACTGTCACTTGATCAGGTGTGCAGTACCACGTGATATGAATAAACAGCCACATATTAAATGAGAATTCGCAAAGGCAGATCTCAGCGACAAAGACGTTTCTATATAGAAATATGAACTAAGGGTTTAAGTAAATGGCCTCGCTTGAGGAAAAGAAAAGTTCCAAAGTACCAATATAAACTATATTTAATAGCAACAAAAAATATTTTCCTTTCGGGGAAAGAATTTGGGCTTCTCAAAGCTACTGCCTTTCACATGACTGGATACAGCATGGATAAATTCTTTCATTTCTTAAATACAGATGTGAACCTGCCCCCTCACACACACACACACACACAAAATTCCCCTTCATAAGGGTTAGTTTTTTTTTTAATTAATTTTCCTCCAAATATAATATCGACTAAGAAGCTATTTTAGTATTGCATTGTTATTTTCTTAAGCACCGAATATAACATATCCCAAAGACCATATGTTTCCAAAGAAGAAAAAAAAAATCTAGACCTAATACACAATGAAAAATAAATCTAAAGCAGCCTTCTGGTCTGACACGAAAGTATAAAAAATGATATGAGCAAGAACAGCTAAGTTTACATACTTTTCATTCACAACTGCTGCTCCAAAACCACAATACCTTTAAAACGACATTTTAAGGAAACAGATACGCGGCTTTGGTCCTGGCGAGATGGTGCAAACACTGAATTAAAGGAGCTTTTCTTTTCAAGCAAGTAACCCTGAGAACAGGCACAAGTTAAAAGAGTGACTCACTTTAAAAATAACCTAATGATAAACACCGAGAATCACAATCAGTCTACCTCACCAGATTTTATTCTCTTTCCTTTTCCCTTTAAAAGCACCGAGACTCAGACGCCCAAACACAACTTCAGGGACGGGAGGGAAATGAGTCCTCTCTTTTCGGTTAATATTTTACAGGGTGCTAAAGACTTCTCTGGGCTCCTTCCGGTGGCAAGGCACACAAGAGGCTCCTATCTCAGTAAGAGAGGCAGGCTCTTCCCTTGAATAAACGAAAATAACATACAATTAAATCAGATTCAATTAATAAATTACTTCGGTGGACCTCGAAGGCCAAGTCCTATTTAATTACATAATTTAAAAAATATTTGCACATTGCAATCACCGAAATCGGCTTTGAGGTTTCATCATACACACTTAACACTTGAGTTAGAGAACAAATTTATTTAATAAATGCAAGCCTAAGTGCTAGAAGGCCGCAGCACTCAAACTGCAAAATCACTTAGCACACCCTCACAGAAAGCAAATAAACTTCGCCAGTATTTAGAGGGAGGCTGCTGAATGTCAGGAAAGGCTGGGCTGGCTTTTTGTGTTTTCTCTCTCATGTGCTGCTTGTAAATCTGACCGTTCTGAGAGGTGATTAGAATACAGCTAATGGACGAAATGGGCCCAGCTAAAGATAACGGGAAGATATGGTAAGGTGGGAGATGTCAAGGACTCGGTAGTAAAAAGCTCTTCAGAGGGAGAAAGAGCGAAACAAGAAGTGGTGTCGCTCCCCATCACTCACCCTGTGGAATACCAAAATACACCGTAAATTAACATGGCTCCTGGGCTCAGAGAGGCGTTCCATTAGGAAAGCACAAACAAATCTAAGGATGAGGAGGATGGCTGTAAGAAGGCTAGAGTTACAGACACCCCAAAGAGGGCAGAAACACTTCAAAATGGCTATATTCCCTAGGGTTGGTGGGGCAGGAGGAGGGAAACAGGCAGGTGGCCAAGGTGGGATTTGATAGAAGACTACTGGACAGCCTGGGCACCATGACTTGTTTCCGTTTCACATTCTGATAGGCGCCTTTGTCGGGATATGCACTTTGACACCACCACTAAATGGTTTACACCCATAACCACCTCAGGGCTTTCACAGCAATGTTAACTCACTTCTCCTGCTGCCCAAAGGCCTGAGAAACACAAGACAAAGAGGCGATGCTGTTGCTGTTGTTAGTGCACAGGCAAGGCAGAGCACACCTTTAATCACAGCACCTGGGAGGCGGAGGCAGGAGGAACGCTGAGTTCCAGGACAGAGGAAACCTTATCAAGAAAATCAAAACAAAACAAAACGAATGAAAGGATTTGTTGGGTGTAATCTCTATTGTTTCTACAAGATTCCATGTATTCTAGAAGATTCCATGCCTACCCCTTAAACAGCCCTAATTTGTTGCAAACTGAAAGTTGGTTTTAAAAGCTCATAAAGTTGTACAATTTAACAATTTTTAAGTAAGGTTTAAGTAAGAGAGTTTGATGTAACTCTGTAATAGTTGCCCAGCTGCGGAATAAAATAATTTTCGCAATCCACAGCACCTTCTCTCACCTTTTAGAAAGGTCTTTGTCAGTATGGCCATAGATATCTACCCAGGTAATGTGCGCATGCACATATATGTGTACACTGTATGGAGAGGCAACTGGGTACAGCGGGAGGTCTTGCTCAATAGATCTCCATCTGATGTTTGGAAGCAGGTTTCTCATCGAACAAAGACCCAGCCTGGCTGGTCAGTAGAGCCAGGAGTCCTACTGTCTCTGGCTCTCTGACACAGGGATTACTGACGGATGGTACCCACAAGCCTTTTTTGTTGGTGGTAAGTTTTTTTTGTTGGTTTTGTTAATAAAGTGAGCCCTTGGGGGATCATGATTTCCCAGAAAGTACTTTACTAAATGGTCCAACCTCCTAACCTCACTTTTAGAAATCTCTGGAAAGAGCTAGTTGCCTCCGTTCCCTAACTCAACCTATTCATTTCCTGTAAGCATTCAGCGCTCAGTGAGCTGCCACTCCCTGTTGCCCAGCTGTCAGACCCTTAGGGTCATGTTGACAAAATAAGAGCTGACAGAAAGTTTTCATCTCCAATGGTCTCCCATGACAGGGCTCCTCCATCATCTCTTACCTTCACTTCTTCAGTAACCCCCATTTTATACTCTCTCTCTCTTCTAAACACTACCATAACCACCCACAGAAGGCAGCCAACCACTGCAGGTCCTCTGACTTCACAGCATCAGGTTCATTCACTTTTCTGTCTTTGGTACTAGTCTGACATTTCAATGTCTTTGGGGAAGGGACTCAAAAGTACTCTGTAGATCAGTCCTCTCCATTATGCCAGGCTTCTCATTGTATTAACTGGTATCAACGCTGTGTGTGGTGGCCATTATGAAGACTGCGTGCCAAATGTTGCATGGTGGAGCCATGTTCTAATAGGCAGTGGCCCACACGAAGCAGGTGGCTGATTTATATCAACCAGATCTCTGCTTCATAATCTTTAGGGCACCTTTGTGGCCTAAAGGGACCAGGTGCACACTACACTGTGGTCAATCAATTGGCCTGTACAGTGGAATGGTGGTGGGCCTGCAGGTCTTGGGGCTTGGTGGTTTATAGTTTGTATGTGCTCTTCTTGATCGGGAGCACCAGTCCCACACCATGGTCCACTGTGGATGCACAGACATGGCAGCTGCCAGACATAGAAAATCATTTCTTCTCTATTCCATCAGAGACTCACAGGCCAACTACAGGTTTCTTCCCTATGATTATACCATCTCCCCTAAAGCCACTTATCTGAAAAACAACCAAATCCTGTAAACCGAAAGTCTCAAAACTCATGCCATCCTGAAATGGCTTCCCTAAAGTATCCTACACTATCAATCTTAGAATATGCCATACTTTAATTTTTTTTATATTGGAATAATTTTTAAAAAGTAATAATGAGTCCCAAGAACCTTCACTCTTATAGCCTATTCAAACTTAACTTATTTTTATGTGCATTTTGCCTGCATATAAGTAGGTGCATGCCTGATAATCACAGAAGCACAGAAATGTTGTTAGCTGACTTGTGGGTGCTGGAAAATGAACCTGGGTCTTCTGCAAGAACAGCAAGTACCCTTAACCATTGAGCCATCTCTCTGGCCTCCAACATTATAATGCATAATGTTGAGGGCATGTACCATATTGGCATAAATAGTTCTTAGTTTCCTAAATGGAAGAAGATAGCTTGAAACATCCTGAGGCACTTGGAAGATCATTGTATTAGCAGACCCTCTTTGTGACTCTCTTAAGCTCCATTCCATCACCAGTAGACACTCAAGGACACCCTGCAAGCTCTCATCTCCAGCCTCCACACATGTCCAGTCTATCATCACGGGCTTTGCCTCCTTTGACTAGATAAGCCTGCCTGCCCCCATGTAACCCTGCTGTAAATGCCCCTCCCTCCCAAAAGCCCTTCAAAGCAAAGCGTTCAATCAGTGTCCCTTTGGCTGTTCAATACTGCAGTGTTCATGTGTGCAGGAATGATTCCATTTCACATCATCAGTGGTATGTCTCCTCATCTCCCGCATGCCCAGTTTATAGAAGATGCTTCACAAGCCAAAATGAATAGCTCTGGAGAATTCTAGTAAACAAAATTAACACCAATCTTCATTCTTTAGTTCCTGGATAAAATGAACTCTCTCTATCCTTGGGCTCTTCCCCTCAGATGTTCAACAGAGTGCAGCCAAGCAGATCATGTCTGCATAGTATTTGTTCATGCCTCTGAAGATAGAAGAAATGGATGCTGGCTGATATTTATGTGAATGACTGAGATAGAATTTGAACAGAACTCCCTACACTGCCTTGAAGTAAAATCACCTTATTGTTCCTAACACGGTACTGAGGAAATAGAATGAGCGAGGAAGCTATAAGAATTTAATCTAATCGACTTTTTATAAATACCAATTGAGATTCGCTATGCACCAAAAATGTAATTACCCTCCCTCTACTAACAGCACCCTAATTTAAACTCTGGACCCCTCCCCACTTTCCGGTTATATGATGACTTTGCATTAAGGTTTAGATGAGCTGTAATGCTGTTCCTTCTGTTCTGTGGTCTGGGAAACTTCAGCTTTAACACCATGATGAGCCCTCCTCCAGCCACTCGAACTGCACTTGACAGACAGTCCCCAAGGCCATGGGAGGAAAGGGCTGGTAAGGACCACACCAGGATCCTCTAATCTTTAGCAGTTCTGGTAATGTTGTCCAACCAAGAATGCTGCTGTCAGTCAGAGGCAGTTCTAGACTCTAACAACTACATCTCTTACATTACCAAAATGTACAATGTAACCTCTGCAATGACCATGTGGGCTCTACACAGAGATCAGAACCAAACCCACCAGAAGAAAGGTAGTGTTTTCAGTTCAATGAAAGGCAACTTGGTGGAAATACTCCAATCTTATTTCCTGAGATGATGATCCTCATTTTATCTCTAGGATCTTTGATGTCTTTGTCACATCAATGGTGGAATAAGAAGATTCATGTGATGGTCTAATATGGCAATATGTTTTACACTTATAGGATTTATTTTTAGTTTTATTTATTTATTTATTTTGGTTTTGTCGAAACAGGGTTTCTGTGTGTATCCTTGGCTGTCCTGGAACTCACCATAGACTAGGCTGTCCTCGAACTCAGAAATTCGCCTGTCTCTGCCTCCCAAGTGCTGGGATTAAAGGCGTGCGCCACCACTGCCCGGCTTACTTACAGGATTTAAATGTATTGTAATGTATATGTATTATGTGGTATGTAATAAGAGAAGTTAACTTTTTTCTTTTACAATAAAATCTTACAATATCCAGACCTCAAATACAGAATCCAGCTTCAGGCTAGGCTAAACTACAGGTAGGAGCCACTACATCCAGGGGAATTGCAGGGAGGGTCAAACATATGCAAGGGGGTGTTCCAAGTTGTAGGGGGTAAACTACCCAAAGAAAGGAGCTGTCAATCAATATATGTGGAAGCAGAGGCCAGAGGTAAATCTGGTGGACAGGTTAGGATCCAATAATAAGACAGCAAAAATTTAACCAGGGGTCTGGACTTGACTCAGGTAACAGGGAGAAGAAAGTAGTAAGGTGACTCTCAGATGTGTTCAACAGAGGTCTAACCATTCTGACAATGTTGAGCAGAGGCTGTCAACTCTGGAGAGAGACATGAGAACTCCTCCTTATAGCTTTGAAAAAATGCTGACGGCACAGCCCTTACACCGACTGAATTAAATCTGTCTCTGGGCATGAGGCCCAGAGCTCAGTAAGTTTCAAAATCTCAAAGCGACAGTGTACAGTTGGGGTTGGGAACCAATGCAGATGACAAATAAAAAGGATGGAAGTGAAGCTAGAATGAAGACATGTAGGAAGAGGGAACAGTAGAGGTGCCACTAAGAGGTCGTGGCACCTCCTGTTCATTACACACATAAAAGGAAGACGATACTAAGTAAAGGCAGGAATCAGTAGATGTTTCTAAGACAAAGCAAGTGTGATGTGGGACATGGAGAATATAAGCAGCAAGTAAAAGCAGATCATGAGGCTGGAGAAAGAGCTCAGGGGGTGAAAGTCTCTCTCTTAAAAAAAAAAAGAATTTAATCCCCACAGAAGAAGAGAATTGACTTGTCGTCTGCTCCCTGCATTCGTGGCATGGCCTGCACATGCCCACACAGTGAGAAAAGAAAAGGTAAAGTGTATTCTACTGCTACTCTGTGGCAGTGTTAACTCAGATCGGGAAAACTCGAATTTAGAGGGACAGATACAACCAGGCGTCTCCCACCACTTCCCTCAAAGCATCCGCTAGAAAGAAAAGTCCAAGAAGTCGAGAAAGGCAGGGCCCTGAGCTGCCCCAACTGAGCCAGTCTGATTAACATGCTTGGATTTTACTTTTAATTTAGGATATTTACACATATAATAATCAGTTATCTGTAAGCTGGTACCCAAAGATAAAACAGAAATTCAAGTGTCAGTCACTTACACCCAGTCAGAAGGAAACTGAATACAGCATGTTTAGGAAGCTTGACTTGGGACCTGTCACCTCAGGTCAGGTGTAGTGCAGTCTCCTTGTGGTTTCTAGTGAGCACTGAAAATGTTCTGATTTCGAACCCTTTGGGGTTTCATGCTTCGCAATTAAAGATGTTCAATCTGGGTTCGGCTGAACTTTGTTTGGAGAAGGAAAGACCCAAGAGGAAGACACGGAAATGGTTTTCAGAAACTTCTTAGAAACTGTCAGGTAAAGTATTGTCCTTAAAGCTTCAACCTACGGGGACAACAGGCATGACATCCACTTTGAAGTTCTGTTCCAATCCCAGAAATCCATACTCTGTCTCTTAGTGACTCCTCTGGCCAGCCCTGTCAACAGACACAGGGCTGGGCTCCAGAATCTGCTACTAGCTGCACTGTGTGAAGGGATCACGGTACTTTCTGAGTTTCAACCTCTTAACAGCAATAAGAAAACATCAAACTGAAGTGAGATGCTACCTTGAGCACTCTGTAACATGTCCTGGGAGGAGAGATTCTATGTACACTGCATCCACACTGGGGAGAGAGCTCTGCGCTGGCCATTCCGGCTTGGGAATCTAAGTTTAACCCCTAGCATTCTAAAACAGAACAGAGTTGGAAAGGTGGCTCAGTTTAAGAACAAGCATGTACTTGTCTTGCATGGAAACAGAATCTGATTGCCAGGCTCAGTCTCCTAAGTTACTTTTCTGTGATAAAAAGTATGACCAAGGCAACTTAGAGAAGAAAGGGTTTATGTAGGCCATGGCTCCAGAGGGATAGGAGTTCATCACAGTGAGGAAGTGGAGAAGCAGTGGGAAGGCATGGTGGCCAGAGCAACAAGCTAAGAGCTCATAGCTTAAACCCCAAACAGGAAGCAGAGAAAGTGTCCTGGGAATGGCAGGAGGCTTTGAAACCTCAGTCTGCTCCCACTGGCATGGTTTCTCTAGCAACTCCATGCCTCCTTAACTGGGAACCAAAGGCTCAACTGTCTTGAACTATGGGGGACATCTCAGCAAACCATCACAGATGGCTCATAACTGCAAGGAACTTGTGCTCTGGGGCACCCAGTTCTCTCTTCTGGCCTCCATAGACACTGAAGTCATAAGCACATGCCCATACACAGATACACACACTCACATATAATACAAATACAACACATCTTGAAAAAACAAACAAAAAAGCCAGGCAGTCATGACGACTGAACTTTTAATCCAAATGCTGAGGAGATGGAGAAAGACAGATCTTGGGGTTCATTTGCCATCTTGCTATCCCTAATATGCAAGGTCTAAGACAATGAAAGACCCTGGCTCAAAAAACTGAAGCAAATAGTTCTGGAAGTGAAAGGCATCAGAGATTGTCTTTTGGCATCTATATGCAAACATACATATGCACATGATGTGCCTACATACACACATATACACATACATACATACTCACACATGAATTATACTTACAATACATAATTTTCATCACTTTTATTTCTCACATAGGAAAATAAAGTAATATCCAAGTATTGCTTTATGCATGTAAGATATATGTGTGTGTGTGTGTGTGTGTGTGTGTGTGTGTGGGTGTAAAATTTCAGAAATTACATACAGATTTCAAATTTTTCATGTTTTACTTCCTTTTGTCTTAAAGAATGCCTTGGGGCACATTCAACATACAATTTAGCTTTGAACACATAAAGGCTTGCCAATGCCAGAGCTCACAGGGCACATGGTCACAGCAATGATAGAAGCAGTCCAGAGAAGAATGGCAAATTCCAGACCAGGCAGCAGCCAAGGATGCAGCCACTGCCCAGCTTCAGCTGCCTTTGGGGAATACGAGCTGGTACTGCCCCACTTCGTTCAGAATGGCTCTGAATGCAGAAGAACCATACATGACCAATCTGTGCAGTTAAAATGCTGGAAACTAAGTAACAGTATCAGAGAATGTCCTGCAGTACGAGTCCAACAGGTCCGAGGACATCTGTTTACACAATGCCCCGATATATGTCATGCTTCTGTGGTTCTTAAGCCTTTAAAGCATGACACATGCGTAAAATAGGAAGGAGTTCCCTTTTGTTCCGCCAGCAGTCTGACCACTGAGTTCGGTACAAGCCAGCTGGTGCAGAAGAGCCACTGCAGTGCCCAGAGCTGCCTTCATACTGTGTGCCTCGAAGGAAATCACAGATGAGACATTCGTTTGGAGGAGTTTGGGTGGTGAGAGCACCCGATAAATGAATTCTCTGTGTACTAGATATCAGGCAGTCTCACATCTGGTGATAAAGCTCATTGGTTTTTGTTCGGCTGACAACAGTCCTACCTCTCAGCCTCATGGCATTCAAATGAGAGAAACGAGGTATTTGGTATAGTCAAGATCGCTCTTCCTTTCAAACAGAAAAGACAACCTTTCCCTACACCATCTCTCCCCACCACCATCACCTTAACATTGAGCAGTAAAATGTCTGGCAGGCATTAGCAGAAAGAAGGGGCCAAAAGCACATGAAATACATAATTCCTTCGTCTTCAAAGCACAGTGAAATGCTATCTTCTCCTACTAGACCATGCTAGGACAAGGGCTTTGGTACAAAGTGGGAATTCTGCTACTAAGAGGGAGACCACACTCAAAGGAACTGCCCTGTGAGTAGACTCAGAGAAACTCTGAGGGACAACTCTACCCCAAAAGGAGACTGGATGAAAATAGCAATCCAGGAATAACTTCACTGTGCAGTAAAGCCATCCTTAAGTCAAACCCACTGTAAGCTGAATGTGCCTTGAATCCACCTTATTGACGAACACACAGTTCATGTGCTATCTGGGGTGTCTCCTCATCCTGTGGCTCCCCAGCACTAGGCTCACTGCAGCTGAGCATCCCAGAGAGACAAGATCAGACAGCATACCTCAAGTGTGAGGGAAGATCAAGACACAAGACCAGAAGGCTGGTTTCCAACTGAACACAGATCACTCATGCATGCACTGTAAGGATGGAAAATCTTGAGTTAACTATCATTAAGTGCTCGGTGGCAGAAAACCCTCCCAGGAGCCACCTCACTTGGCTCCTACTACTGTGACTTCAGAATAGAGCTGAGGCAGGCAATCTTGTGCTCACTGAGAACCTTCCAGCTCACAGGTGTCTCCAGGAGGGAAGGAAGGGAGGAAAAGCTTGTGGCTGCTGTAAAAACTTCCTGCTCTAAGAAATCTACCAGGAGAAAGGCGTTTCTTCACGCTCACTGGCTGGATGCTTCAAATGGGTAAATAATCTTTCCACAAATGCCTAGAACCCAACAACAACTTCAGGGAAGAAAGAAAATGAAGGGTGTAGGAGGCAGGAGAGATGATGTGTGATCACAAAAGGCTCAAAAGGAGTCCACTGTACAAACCATAACAGAAAAGAGGGGAAAGGGGGCAGGCATTGAACTACAATGAGAGTAATAGAAGCAAAAAGTCAATGTGAAAGTATGTCAGGCCCAGTGTTGTAACCTTCTTAATCCCATTCAGCAGATGGGGAAAACCCAAAAAGGTGGGATGTGGCCCAGCTTAAGAGATAAATTCTTCTTTCAATTCCAGGATCCAATGCCTCGATCCCCATCTGACTGTGTTCTTACAAAGTTTGAGGACAAAATACAATCAACAGTGAAGAAAGTATTTGGAGAGAACATCCCTAAGCACAGAGGAGCAAGGATGCCTTCAGGCCTGCCTATGACAGAGACTGGAGGCAGACATGGATGGCCAATGCAAACAACGTCTGAGCAAGAGGAGGCCACTCCAAAGAGGGAGCAAGGAAGTGGACCTAAAGCAGGCTCCTGCTTGACTGCACCCACTGGCTCTGTCAGGGAACCAGGTGCAACAGCAGTGAATTGATTACAGCACTTACACACTAAGATCAGGCAATCAGACAGTCCCAGCAGAGGATACACTGAGCAAATGACTCATGATGGTCACTCCCTCCTATCATAGCTGAGCATGTATACATGTGTGGTATGTGTTTAAAGATGGCACCTTGTCTTGGTAATCTCAAAGTACCTCTAATCTATTTTTTTTGGCTAATTATCATAAGCACATTTAAAAATCAGAGGAGCACGTCTGTATTTTTATTATGCCTGCAGGGTAATATCAAAAGACTGATAACTCCCTTATCTTCTCATATGTGGCATTAGGCCACAAAATTACCTGTCACACTATTAAATCAAACTATACTGGAGGGGCTGAGGAGGAGGCTCAGTGGCTAAGAACACTTTGAACACAACTGAGAAGATCTGAGTTCAAATTCCCAGAGCCCATGTGATTAGCCAGGTGAGGCCTCCTGTGCCCTGTCACCCATTGCTGTGGGAGAAGACAGGAGGGTCTCTGGGATCTGTCCCTCACTCATCTAACTCCCAGGTTCAGTAACAGATCCTGTCTTGAGTGACAAAGTAGGACACTCAGCTCCCCCCGACCTCACCCGGCCTCCCTATGCATGTGTAGCCCATGTGTACCCTAATGTGTCCCCCAACACACACTTTCATGAACACACAACTTTTTAAAAGTACACTTGAAAGTTTATTCACTAGCAGCAGAAACCTCCAAAGGTATTTTCTATTGATGAGCAGAGCGGAGCTGCAGAGCAATGAACTGAAAGGCGGAATGGCATGAGAGCAGGGCTGGCCATGATCTTACCAATAGAAGGATGCTCACTGTCTAGATCTCACCCATGACCATGAAGAACCCTATGCTGTTTCCCCTAGAAACCTAGCTGCTCTCCCACAGGAGGCTGACCACTTTCCCCTCACACCACATGTCTAATACAAGACACCTGGGGGAGCACAGAGGGACTTTAAGTTGGAAAGCAGCAAGGCCTATCGCTCTTTTCAGAATGCTTCTTAATGCACTACCGTTTGCCAGAGCTCAGGCTGAGACAACGAAAATACACACAATTGTGCCTACTGACCACCACGGCGGCTTCCAGGGTAGGACATAAGACTTAGAGGAGCAGTATGTCAGACTTAGTTGAACTGAGAGATGAGGATGAAGAACGAACCTAGCAGGCACAGTGGCTCATGACGACTCTCCCAGCATTCAACAACAGGAGGCAAGAAGCTCCCAGTCCATGGCCAGCCTGAGCTCCATGGTAAAATCCTGCCTTAAAACACAGAGTGTAATTTAGACAATGAATCTTGGGGGAGGGAGAAAAAGAAGAAAGGATATAAATCACGAGTCCATTATGGAAGAAGAGAAAACACAAAAGAACTAGAAAGTAAAAAATTGGCAATGTCTTCACTAATATTTCTATTTCTGTGATAAAACACTGTGACCAAAAGCAACCTGAGGGTCTATTTGACTAACTCTTTCACCTCACACTCCATTATCTAAGGACATCAGAGCAGGAACTGAAGCAGAGGCCATAGAGGAGTGAAGCCTACTGGCTTGATCCACATGGCTTGCCCAGACTGCTTTTTTATATACCCAGGACCACATGGGGGGGTACCACTGACAAGGGGCTGAGCTATCCCACATCACACTAATTAAGAAAATGTTACACCAGCTTGTCCACAGGCAAGCTGGTGGGGGTAATTTCTCAGTTGAGCTTCTCTTATCCCCCATGATTCTAGCATGCCTGAAACTATATAGAAAGATGAACTGGAGTCTCAAGCACACAAAATGGCCAATACCAAAGCAGAGTCAAGGAAAACTACTGGACTTAATTATGCCAGAGGAAAACAAGGAAACAGATATAAAACATTCTCGGGTGCTGAAGAAGATCGACTTCCTAGTTTAAATGTTGGATTCAGTGATGCTCATCTTAAAATAACCTACATACAAATGTATGTATGTACACACACACACACATCTAACAGAGTGACCACAAATACCCATTGCAATGTACATTTAAAGCTAAGGAAACTTTAAAATATAACAATTCTTCTTGTATGAGCCATGTTGGACATACTCAGTAAACACAAGTCACCTTCTGCACAGAAAACTTGGGACCAGAGTGTCTGTGACTATCTTGTGGGTGGCTTGTGTGTGGAGGAGCGTGGAACAGTAACCTTCCATTTTTGAAACCTACTTTATTAAAATATTTTAAAGTCCATGCCTATAAAACACATTATCTAGCTATACCTGCTTTATGCTAAATATATGGATGCTGACTGTCCTTTGAAGTATGGCAGCACATACATCTTCCAGATGACCAATGAGTGTGTAGAATCTTATATGTCCTCATGTAGCCGGAACTCCAAGTAATCCAGCAGGCATGATTTCAAGAAGCTGCTTCGTGGTACCTTGACACTTGCATCCCAAGGACGAGACGTTTTTTGCTGAGCAAAGGGTAATTAGCCTTTTCTCACCGTGGAAGAACTGGCCACTAATCCTTTCAATTACCAGTCAACACTTATTAGACATCAGGAGGAGATACAGCCCCAGCACAAGACAGCAGCAGAATATCTGCCAAAGGCACAAAGACAGCATTTAAGGGGCACAACCAATTAGATTCAGGACCCCCAGGCAGCACTCCCTCCCCTGCTGCTCATCCTCACATGAACCTCTCCTCACCTCTGTGCTACCACTGAGCTCACTCACAGAGAAAAGAACGCACTGGAAGACCCAACTCTGTAGCCGCTCTAGGCAGGTATGTTAACAGGAAAGCTAAAAGACATTGTGCTAAGGTGGCAAATTATTTCTAAATGGAATCAATGAATTTAGAGAGACCAGAGGCTAGACGGCCACACACATCAAGTTAGAGCTGTCAATGTATGTTATATAAAAAGCAGGGGCACTAAAAAATAAGTAACTTTAGGGGAAGCAACTGGGGGTCTGGAGAGATGTTCCAGTCAGTAAGCATTTGGTGTGAAAGCTGAGAACCCAAGTTTAGTTCCCACTGCCCATGTAAGATGCTGAAGCTGGGGACACACACATGTGAATATAAACCTGGCACTAGGGAAGTCGGGATGGGCAGATCGCTGGAACTCCTTGGCCAGCAGCCAATTTGGTCCAATCGGTGAGCCTCCATTGCAAGGAGAGACCCTGTCTCACAAAACAAGGTGGATAGCACTCCTCAAAAAGGCTATCCATAACATCAGCAAACACACAAAAGGAGTACTTCAGAGACTGATTTATCCTTATTCTAGGAGTACGGGTGTTTTGCTTGCATGTATGTCTATGTAGCATGTGCGCACAGTATCCACAGATATCAGAAGAGGATGCTGAATCTCTCGGAACCAAAGTTCCAAGAACATAATGTTGTGAACCATTGTGTGATTGCTGGGAACTGAACCCAGATCCTCTGGAAGAGCAGCCAGTGTTCTTAACCACTGGGCCATCTCTCCAGACACAAAAAGTTACTTTAGAAAAGAATAAAAAACTTGGGGTACAAATGGGTAAAAAAAGCGTCTGGTAGTCCTCTTAGTTGTCAGTTGAATGGTTGGGGCCACAGAAGTAGATAATTATTAAGAATGAAATCCAAATAAACTAGAAAAAAGAAAAGAAAAGCAAAACATCTTTAACCACCTGAAATATCCTTCGAATAATCTTGAAAGTCATTATTTTTTTTTCAAATCATGAAACTGATGCTCAAAATGTAATGAGAGGAAAACAAAAGGCAGCACTACAGAGCCCCAAGTCAAGGGCAACAGGGTTAGTCCTCACCTGCGGGGTTTAGAAAACCAGTATGTCTGCCAGGCGGTGGTGGCGCACGCCTTTAATCTCAGCACTTGGGAGGCAGAAGCAGATAGATTTCTGAGTTCGAGGCCAGCCTGGTCTACAGAATGAGTTGCAGGACAGCCAGAGCTACACAAAGAAACCCTGTCTTGAAAAACAAAACAAACAAACAAAAAAAAGAAAACCAGTATGTCCCAGTGAGTTCACATATACCCAATAGCACTGAGCTTGGGATCAGAACAAAAGGTGTTCCTCTGGAACAAGGTGCCAGGGTGGCTGCAAGAAGCAAAGCCAACCCAATCGAATCCCCTCACTCCGGTGGGAGCCTGTCTATGTCAGAATGTCTGTTTATGTTTACCCATGCCTGGCTTGGGTCCAGATATCCTGCACGGCTCTCTCTTCCATTTTACTCTATGGAGAAAGATTTGGCAACTGAAATCTATTATGATGTCAAAGGAGGCTGACAACAAAAAACTGTACCCACTGAGCCAGTCTGCACAGGGCTACATTTCCAACAGGAGCATCGTAAGAATGAGAAGGCCCTGAGATTAGCCACCCTCTCCCTGTTCACTGACATCACTAAGGGTCAGGGCCTGGAGAGCTTCCAACCACTCTCACCACTGTGTAACTCGTTAGAGCCTATCAGGGGCATTCCTCCCACCAACCTGTCCTCTAGCTCGCAGTATCATTCCCACGCTCAGATCAGCATCCACGGGAACTTAACTGAGACAGTGTAATTACTCAGACTCCTGGAGGACCCGAATCTCCAGTTGCGATTCTTCCATGTGTTAGCGTCTCAGTCTTAAGTACCATTCTCAATTAGTTCTCTCAGATCATTTAAAAATTTGGCTCTCCTTCTGTAAGATGTCTCCGTGCTTTCAAAATTAGTCCCTCATTACAGTGTGAAGGTTCCCACTGGGCTCAAATTAGAAAGATTTTCTGTTTACTTTGTATTCGTGAACCAGGAACTCCAGTGGCTGTCTGGGGCTACGGCAGTGAGCTGCCGGCTGCCAGGAATCAGGTAGGAAGGTGGGACTCTGCTTCACAAATAATAAGGCAATCGGTCCACACTCCAAGCAAGGTGAGATATGATACCACTCGGCTTCTTCTACCAATGCCCAACTCTACAGACCACTCACATCTGTTACTAAAACAATTTTTAACATGTAAATAAACATTCTTCTGGAAAAATCCCTTTCTATTCAAAGTGAATTGATCACAGCCAACTGTACATCAAAATACAGTTTGCAATATTAAGACAGATGCATAAATACATAATATCAAAGATAAGCAACTTAAAACTTTTCAAACGACTGGGATTGTGACTTTATGCCTATAACTCCAGCACTTAGAAGGTGGAGGTTAAAGGAATTTAAAGTAATGCTTAGCTCCATAGTGAGTTCAAAGCCAGTCTGGGCTACATGAGACTGCCAAAACAGAATCCTTTCAGTGAGAAATAATGTCTATGTGCATGCCTGTGTTCACATCAGCTCCATTCTATGTTCCCACTGACACAGAAATATAATAAATCTAAATATCTAAAATATACAATGCCACTATAATGAGAAAGAAGAAATATTTGGCTATAGCAATGTTAGCAAAACTAATCCATCAGCAGCCGAGATATATCTGTAGACTCTACCCTCAGTTATTGGTAGAAATGAAGCTCTTCTAACTCTTTGATTAGTCCTTAATACAATGAACGCAGGGAGATGTTCCACGGATACTAAGTAAATCTAGCATATACAACTTGTGCCCAAATTGGTTGATTTCACATTTCTGTATTTTGGGGGGAAAGCAATTTCTGTATGACAGTTGCACCTGGGCTTTGCCACGTGGTCAGCACACAGAGAAGGCTGTAGAGTCAGGGATTCAGTAGTGAGAAAATTGCATTTCATCCTTATTTGCTAAAACATCAAAAGCATATTTTTCCCATGGAATATGTCTGTATTGAGTTAGGCCAGGTCTATACAAAGCTCTGGAACAGTTGAGATGAAGGACGGATCTGGGTAAATCGAAGCCCCAGTCCATCTGCCACTGAAGATAATGTTGATGTGGCCTCAATTGGACCTCACCAGCTGCCTACAATAACAAAATAATACACTGGCTAAATAAGCTACCAAGCCTTTATTTCTGCTTACCTACACAGGGAAGGGTATTGCAACCAGTGTTAGAGGGCTGCCCGTGCTAGCCCTACAGTTCTACTGATAGGCTTGACCACATGTCTAAAATCAAAATCAGAATGAACCCAAAGAGTAGGCAATATAATAGTATGCTACATTTCCATCTGCTCAAGAAAGGCTAGCCTTAAGAACCAAGGCTCAAAGGTCCCACACAGCACCACCAGAAGCACAAACTGATGGAGCTGAACAGAGAAGTGACTTCGTGACAGAAGCAGAAGCTCACTACTCCAGTCATCCTAAGTGAGGACAATGAGGCAGGAGGGGATAAGGAGATGGAAGACAGAAAAAGACTAAGGAGGAGCTAGAGCAGCCAGCCAGCCACAGGAAACATCCCAGAATGAAAGAAGACACAGTTACCTGGAGGACTTTCCTCGGGAGGGGCTGTATGCAGAGCCCAAAACAGGACAGTAGGAAATCAAGTCCTCTAATTGTAGTAGAATACAGTCAAAACACAGGAAAGAAGCTGAATAGACTCATAAACACAAGGAGAATCAAAGAGCATACTGCCAGATTACCAAACACTGCAAAGAGAATCGCGGAGGAGAACTAGAAAATACCTTGAGATTATCCAAACAGAAAATGTACAGAGCTTACAAGACAGGAGGACAGCTGCAGGCAGAGGGACACTGGCACTGTACATATGGACACAAGAAAGGATGACACCGTGAAGCCGTATGTGCAGTTAGGCAGTTACCAAATCCACCAACGTGTCCTGGAGTCTCATCTCTAACCTGACAACAGTAAAACTCAACAGTATTTCCAGCAACTACATTTACTCAGTAAGGACACAAATTTGAAGTGATACTGTCTCAGGGGTTACGCATCCATGTGAACTCCTGGTAGAATGGAAACTTCTGATCAAAGATTTCTTAAGAAGTTAGGATCACAAGCGTGCAGAAGGCACACCTTTAAATGTATTTCTCTCCCAGTTTGAATGCAGGGTCTTTGGATAGAAACTGCTAGACTTACAAATGTAATTTCTGGAACTTATAATAGTAACCTTGTTATGAGGCTTGCAGTCTTTCCCCTATTTAACATGTGGATGAAGATATCAAAAGTGCCATCCTTAGAAAACTCCTCCAAGGTTCCTGAACACCTATCTTCTCCTGAAGCATGTATTAATGACCCCCAAAACACATAACAACCAACATCACCTCTACCAAGATAGGAGCGGGCGAAGCTGGTTGTGGGAGAGAAGAAAGGTAGAGAGGAGAAAGGTGCTCAGAAAGGAGAGCCTTAGTTCCTGAGACCACAGGGAGTCATGGGAGTCTACACAGGGTGGTTCAAGAAACTGAAAACTCCAACCCTAGGAAGATAATGCACACTGCCTGTATAGAAGGAACCAAGATTACACAGCAGAAACAAACAAGTAACAATCACAAAAGAACAGACATGGTATGCACTCTCTGATAAGTGGTTCTTAGCCCAGAAGTTTGGAATACAGGAAGAACAACCCACAAACCACAAGAAACTCAAGAAGAAGGAAGACCAAAAGGTGGACATTTCATTCCTTCTTAAAAAGGGGAACCAAATACCCATGGAAGGAGTTGCAGAGATTAACTAAGGAGCAGAGACTGAAGGAAGGACAAGCCAGCCTAAATATAGCTATCTCCTGAGAGGCTCTGACAGTACCTGACTAATACAGATGTAGAGGCTCACAGCCATCCATTGAACTGAATACACGGTCCCCATTGAAGGAGTCAGAGAGAAAGGATCTATGGAGCTGAGGGGTTTGCAGCCCCTTAGGACGAACAACAATATGAACTAACTAGTACCCTCAGAGCTCCCTGAGTCTCAACCACCAACCAAGGACTGCACATGGTGGGTCTGATTGTTCTGACAGCACGTGTATAGTAGAGGATTGCAAATTCGATCATCAATAGGAGGAGAGGACCTTGGCCCTGTGAAGGTTCTGTGCCCCAGTGTAGGGGAATGCCATGGGAGAGGGTGGAGTGGCGGGCATGGGGAGGAGGGAGGCAACAGGGGTTTGTTCTTGTTGTTTTTGTTTGTTTGTTTGTTTGTTGGAGGAGAAACTGGAAAAGGAGAAATTTACATGTAAATAAAGAAAATATCTAATAAAAAAGAATTTTAAAGAACAAACAAGCTTTGATTTGAATATGAAGTGTACCTTGAAAATTCTGAGTTCTAAAATAATTCTAGACAAGAAGGAAGGAGAAAAAAGTTAAGTCTCATTTTCCAGACCCTGCTTCCCCCAAGGCAGTCATATTACACACCTGGACAGAGCACCGGAGCCTGGTGACTGGTCCTGATGCACAGCCTTTAACTGAATGAGGACAGACATTCTTTGCTCAGTTTTTGCAAAGCCCCAGGCAGTTTAATACACCTAACTTCTCCAAGCCTCAGTGTGCTAACACGCACAGGGAGGGCGGCTGCCTTATCTCCGAAGCATTAGAGACTATGCTGTTAGAATGCTACTTACTGGCATAAGGACTTGATAAATAGGCACAGAATGATCACTAAACGATATTCCTAAGGATTTCTCAATGTGGCCTAGACATCCATCCCTGTGGCCCTGCCTACTTTGCTCCCACACAGGGATGGGATCTGCAGCCACCAAGAGTCTGAATAACTGCATGGGGTAAAAAAAAAAAAAAATCACAGCACAGCATACTGTAAGGACTGAAAAGAGGGAACACTGCAACCACCCCCACATGCTCTTGTGCACAGATTGACTCCTGAACAGTGCTGTCCGTTGGAGATGGCACCTTTGGGGGAATGTAGCTAGGTGTCATTACAGTTAACTTCCCCCCCTACTCAGAGTATTTAAGCCCTGGGTTTGTTTGTTTATTAATTGAACAGACCTACCCTATCAGTTACTAAATCAACTTGTGTCCAAACTCAAAGTAAAGAAGGCTATTAAGGAGCTGGAGTTTTTCATGACTTTTAGGTAGGCATCAGATATACCAGTCTGCACATGCAGATACACAAGCTATGGCCATCTTAGCACAGGCTATGAGCCCAGCCTTTGAGAGGCCGAGCTGGGAGGACACGAGTTCAGGGGCAGACAGAGCAACATGGAGAATGTGTGAAACAAACGAAAGTACAGAACTGTGCCTATGAATGCAGACACAACAAAGCTAACTGCTCTTGCAAGTCCCATTAAGTCCCACTGGCTTTGACACCGTAGACATACACCCAAACCCAGAATGCTCCACAGCTTTTCCTTTCACAACAACTACATTTTAAAGAGCCAGGCATTTCACTTACACAGAAGGTAGACTCTGGGCAGTGGTGGTGCATGCCTTTAATCCCAGCACTTGGGAGACAGAGGCAGGCGTATTTCTGAGTTCAAGGCCAGCCTGGTCTACAGAGTGAGTTCCAGGACAGCCAAGGCTACACAGAGAAACCCTGTCTCGGGACAAAAAAAAAAAAAAAAAAAAGGAAGAAGGTAGTCTCTGGCAAGTTTCTCCTGTGCTCTGAATGTAATAGGATTAATGGTAACCCTTAAAGAACCTTGTTCTCTATTCCTTATCCTATATTTTATCCCATATTTTGCAAATTAACAGAGTTTTCAAGACCCACCACCCTCAAACCATCTGAAATACTCAAGTGTCTATTCTGTTTCACCAACAGGCATTTTCTGGTCAGAGGAAAGGACAAATACTATGTCCAGTAATCAGGCACACATCTAGAGTAGCTATCACATCCTTGATGCCACCGCCTTAATCAGATGAGATAGGAATCCTATTTGGACAGCTGCAACCCCCATTTCTGGCTAACGCTCACCTCAAACCAAGTGGCTCAGATGGAGAATACTCCCCCTGGCTCAGGACTTTAAACGCTCAGCCCTGTCCCCATTCCTTATACTGGGCTCATGAGTTTAAGGGCTCACTCCCCATTTTGTGGTACTGTAGCGGTAGGTCAGTGGGGGTGGCCCACCAAAGGATATTATCAGCCCTACTTCCATCCCAGCATCCTGACAGCCATCTGGTGCTGTATGACCAACTACCACAAGCTGGCATCGCCATGTACCAGGTATGTACCAGGGTGTTCTGGGTGCCATCCCTTCCCTGCATGTTGGACTGTGAGCCAACAAATACTTCTTGTTCCTTAAGTTATTTCTATCAGATATTTTTGTCATAGTAATATAGATATAACTTAAACCATAGAAAAATGAGAAAAACTGCAAACTCCATAATATATTGTATACATCAGTTAATTTCTAGTATATCCTGATTTCATAAACTCAAAACTTATTTACAACAAGAAGAGACTTGGTGATAGGGGGACATATCTTATTTATTAAATAAATCAAAACTTGGTCTGCACTGAAAGGGAGATACCACGGGCCTTACTGAAACCCCAGCTCCTGTGTAGTTCTGTGTCTCTCAACATGATCATATGTTCCCCTTAATGTTAAAAGTACTTATTTTTTCCTAGGCCAGTGTTTATTCAAGAACCCTGCTTATTTTGGCGTTGGAAACAAAATAAGAAGAGCCACCCAGAGTCCCCCAATCCAAGGGAGGAGTTTCCCAAGAAAAGCAAAATTCTGCTCTTGTGTTTCCTGTCCACCCTGCCCACAAGCACGCAGCAGTCTTACACAGAGAAAGCTAGGGCCGTGTGGAGGAGGCACCGTGTGCAGAACTATGAGGGGGCAGGTGTGGGCAGAGACGCCACCAGTTCACAATCACTTAGTGCTCAGAAAAAAAGGCCGGAACTGGCAAAATGCAGAAGTGAGGCAACCAAGGAAACCCACGTGTAAAAAGAAAGGTCTGCAGACTCAAACTGTGAAGAAAGGAGATGTCTTTTATTTCACAGAGTGCCAGAACAAATCAGACTCTCTCATCGAGAAAGCAAACCAGGAGCCGACTTCTGTGACTGAAATCACCCTGAAGCATAGCCACAAACCTAGGCAAAAGCTGGCATGGGGTGGCCAGGGAGGCAGGGGGGTCCACAGGAAGAGACAGGAAAAAACAGAGTTCTGCAGATGGGATATTGGTTTCAATGAGGAAGGGCCAAGGCCGAGAACAGTGTGAGAATGAAGGCCTCACATAATAGACCTCTGTGAGCAGCCCTCTCCTGCAGATGGGGAAGCTGGTGAGCTAAGCCTCACACTTGGAAGCTTGTAGAACTGGAGCTGTGATATATAAAGTAAGACCCAAATGCCAAGGTTCTGAAGGAGCCAGGCCAACGTGGCTGTTTGTGTTGGGTCGAAGAGACCTTTTTTTTTTTTTCCACTGAGCAGAGAATTACGGTAAACATCTGCTCACCATGACCACAGAAGAGCCAGTTCTTTTCATCCATGGATCATTTTGAAGGAATAAATCCAATTAATAAAGCCACCACAGTAACAGTATCCAGTCTTGTAAGGAACCCGCATGCTTCCCTCCACTGTCCTACTCATTAAAGAGGCACTTAATCCAGAGAGTCTCTTCATGTCGCCTTTGAGACTTTTTAGGGACCACTGAGGTAGGGAGGGCTCTGTGTCTAAGGATGCTTAAAATCCAAGCTGACTTCTTATCTCATCCTTTAGGCAGTTATTTTTAGGTGGTTCTCTTGTCCTATTGTTAAGACTTTGATGTGGAAAACCAATGTTGCATATGAAAAATGCTAAATTAGGACTGTGGAGATGGTAAACTATTTTTCCTGAAAGTCTGAGAACCTGAGTTGAGATCACCTTGTAAAAATCTTAGTGTGGTAACACATATCTATAAGGGGATCCTTGGAGCTCATTAGCCAGCTATATAGCTGAATCTGTAAGCTATGGGTTTAGTAAAAGACCCTGTGGAAAAAAAAATAAGGTATGGCAGGGAAATGGCCCACTGGGAAAGTGCTTGACACCCAAAACTGACTGAGTCCAGATCCTTAGGACCAACATAAAAGCAACATGCCCAGCACACACAACCCTAATCTCTGCATGTCACTGCAGGCATACGGAGGCAGGGACTGGAGAATGGCTGGAAGCTCACAGGCCAGTGAGCCAGACATACACAACGGTAAACAAGAAAGACCCTATCTCGTAGACAGTGAGAGGACCACACTCAAAGTAGTCAGCTAACCTTTACATGTGTGCCACGGTCCTGTGCACTCGCATACACAAATGCACAGACACAGTTTCTTTTTTGTCTCATTAATTAAAAAAAATATAATGAAGATCTATGGAGGAGGACAACCTATGAACTCCACATGAATACACAGGTATATACACCTGCACGCACATGTTCACACATATGAATATACATGTATTCATACCTGTACACACGAGCACACACCTGCATGCACACATACGACGTATACCTGAATGCACAGTATGCATGCACAGATACATACATATACACCTACAACTAAAAATTAAGAATAAGGATTCAGAAGAGTTCATGCCTGTAATCCAAGCACTCTATTGGCTAACACAGGAGGGTCAAAGGTTCAAAGCTAACCTGGGCTACTAACAAGAAAATGAAAGGCAAAGCAAAAAACAAAGTCAAGCATACAGGGATATGGATATTTAATAGAGAGTCTGGGATAACTTGAATGTGAGAAAAAATAGTTAAATAGAATGACACAAAGTAAAGTTCTGATTGAAAACCTGACCTATAAATGTCCCAGATAACATCTCTGTGTCAAAATGTCTCTTCGAAAATGACTAGAAACTGAATTTAATCAAGAATGGTTTTGGCTTCTTTAAAAAAAAAAAATCCCTTATTTGGTTCCTTCTTTAGAAGAGAGAGAAGCTAGCAGGAAACTCAAGTATCATGCTGTCATTCAGGCTGCGGAATGAGAGCCAGAGAGCCTTGCTTCCACTCTGAGCAGTAACCAGCCCTCTGACATGAGGGGTGACTAACATCTAAGGTTCCCCCTAAAGAAAACTAAATGCCAGTCTGAGGTGAACACCCTTCTGCAACTGCCTTCCATACAGTCTTCTAGATCAATGAAAGGCAGTGCTGGATGCTACTACAGGAGGATACCCAAGAGCTAAGGCTTACTGCCTCTGGCTATGGGTGGGGTATTGAGAGTAATTTGCAGCATCCTAAGTTCAGTAAACACGAAGAAGAATATCAGCTGGAGATGGCTCAGTTGGTGAAGGGGCTGCTGTGCAAATACGAGGCTCGGGATGACCTCAGGACCCATGTTTAAACACACACAAAAGCTGGACATGGTGTACATGTAATCCCAGCCCAGTGAGATGGAGAAAGGCAGAGACCTAGAGCCCACAGGCCAGCCTACCAAGAGTAGTTGACAAGAAATGGTCTACTGAGAGACTGTCTCAAAATAAAAACAAAAACAACAAACAACAAACAAACAAACCAAGGTGGGTGATTTTTGAAGAAACACCTCACGCTGACCTCTGACTCCATACACAGTCTGTTCTCTCTCCCTATTCCCAAATTCTCTCTCAAACTCTTACACACAGACAGAACATTTTCACTACTCAATTCTCCATTTTCCATAGAAACTGAATATAGTCATTCATAAAAAGCTAGAGCTCAGTAAACTCATGAATGGATACATATTAAATTCATCATCTCCGCTTACTCCAGCTGTGCAGCTCCAGATGTGGCTGAGGAAGCTGGGACAGGGAGTCTGCTGGTATTTAAACTTTTCCACCCACCAGTCTGCACACTTCTGAGATGCCAAGCGATATAAGTGCAGGTAAACAAATCATGTGTTGCTTGTGTGCCTGAGTGCACAAGGGTCGGGGCATGCACGGCGGGGCAGAGACAAGCTGATGTTCACTGTAGATGTTACTGGAAGCTGACAATTTCGAAACAGGAACTGCTGGATTCAAGGGACAAGGAAACTTATTCTTGTGTTGACTTATGCGCTCAGTTTCTTAAACTTGTGAGTGTATGCATGTGTGTGGAGGGCATGTGTACATACATGCAGGAGAGTCCTGATCTCTAATATCAATGATCTCCAACACCCCTGCCCCATTCTCTTGAGATACAGTCTTTCAATGAACTCATCTTTCTTTTGCTAAAGCTGGCTAGTCCAGCTTGCTCCAGGTATTCTGTAAACCCCGTCACCTCAGTCTGGGGGTCCAAGGTGAATGCGTCCATGCCCAACATTTTCACATGGCTTTACTGGAGATTTGAACTCTGGTCCTCACGCTTGCGTAGCAAATGCTATTACCCATCGAGGAGCTTTCCTGACAGCCTTACCTGCTCATTTTCTAAGGCACTGTTATGCACCAAGAAAGGACCCAGAGGAGGCAGAAGGGGAAAGGAAGGGGGGAGGGGAACACCTGAGTGATGCCGGATTGTTCTTAGCAATAAGCCATTAGCAAAGTGGGAGAAGGAACACGTGGCCTAGTGGGAGAAGGAACACGTGGCCTAGTGGTCTTTAATAACCATCAATGCCTTCAGCTCTAGCGGGCTTATTGAAACTGCCTCCTCCCCCACACACCACCAAAGTTCATGTCCACGAGTGACTCCAATATCAGAGGCCAACGTGGTCAGAACGAGCATATAAGCATGTGCAACGGCACTAAATTACTCCGAAGCGAAAGCACAATGCACCCATAACGCTTGGATCACACTTGGCCTCCTTTGGCTGTAATTTCCAGACCTAGGAAAAAAATCTCATCCTTTTAAGGATGTTCCTCGGGAAAGACAATCTGACAGGTGTCACAATAAAAAAATAGTGATTACGTGGGAGGAAGAAGTCATTTTTTACACTTTAAATTTCGTTTCCCTTGGGAGATGCATTGTTTTAATAGAACACATTTCAATGTGATTATCTGTTCATTTAAATTTTGTTTTGATAATATGAAGAGCATTTTAATCTGAATTACACAGTGATGCTTGGACACTGATCTGTTATAACTCGGTAATCAGAATTAACAGACTGCCTAATTAATCAAGTCATTTGCACAGATCCAAATAGAGGGATGGATCTTGGGCCAAGGAAAAGAAATGGGGGACATAAAATTATTAATTCAGGAAAGAGATAAAAAGCATGCAGAGTTAAGAGGTCTTTGCTAAATCCCACCATCTTTAATAGGTTTAATTTTTATAATGTAAGGAACATGTGCAAACAAAAAATAAAATCTATCCAGGGCATACAGAAAAAGATGTTTTAAATCAATAGTTAAACAGAAATATAACTGAATTACTTTTTTAAGCCTGTGACAACCTGTTTAAAATCATTGATGCCCTATAATAGAAATGAGTAGTAAACACACAGGCTTTCCCTGTGGCTAAAGGTGTGTTGCTATTCTACTCTGGGTATGGTGTGCTGGTGCACATCTGTAATCCTAGCACTCTAGAATCTGAGGCAAGAGGGTTCAGAGTTGTAGCCCAGTGTGAGCATCACAGTGAGAACCCGTCTCAAAACATCAAAATAAACAGACAGCCACCAGCAGCAGCAGCAGCACCACCACCACCACCAAATGCTCTGGCTTGTAGCAACCTGAACATCTGGGAAGGTTCTCATCAGGTACCAAATGAGGAAACTCAGACCAGAAGATTTTGTTTTCATCCAAGGATGCTTGTTGCATAAACATCACTCATTATTTGAAATTCTTAGGGAAGTGATACTAAGAATGTTACAGTTTAATTCACCAAAATGTACCCGTGCAGACTTACTCCCCACTTACTATTGTTCTTGGTAAACTGATGAAGCAGAATCCATGCCATTGATGTCCGTACTGTCCTTCAAAATCAGCTTCTCATTTGCATCATATATATAATTAGTAAGACTTAAAAGATGTGTGTATTTTTGGGACTAGAGAAATAGCTCAGAAGTTAAAGATCTTGCTGATCCTGCAAAGGATGCCAGTTCAGGTCCCAGCACCCACAACAGGTAGCTCAGAGCCACCTATAACTCCAGTCTCAGAGAATCTGACACCCTCTTCCGGCCTCCTCAGGAAACAGACATGCATATAATGCACACATACACATGCAGGCAAACACACATACACACACACACACACACAAAATAAACATAAGTCGATTGTTTATAAAAAAAAGACACGCATATTAACAAGCATGTTAAGTCAGCTTTTCTGGGAAATTAACTGCAAGCCCAAGTGTGCTTCAGGCTTAATCCTAGAGACTCTACCAACATGGGTATTCCCCTGGGGTAGATGACTCGAGCTTTCTTCCTAGATCCTACCACATCTCTTCCTTCCACAAAGCTTCCAAACAACCTCCTCTTCACAGATACAGCCCACCAAAACCCTTTCTTCTGACCTAGCAGTGGAATTAGGAAATCAAATGGCTTGCATTGAGACACCTATGGCAGATATTAGATGGATACCCTGGGTGGAAGTCCAGAGGAGGAGGTAGGCAGCGGTGAGAGGATTCCAACCTCTGAAGTAGAGAGAACTGATTATATTTCTGAGATATGGCCCATTATCAACGTAAGAAAATCACTTGAGATGTCCAAAGACTATGCAGACAAGGTCACAAGAAACATCTCAGAGATGACAGACAGGTCATCACAGGTTAGCTAAGCTACCTGACATATACAGATGTAGTCTACCTCCTGCGATTATGCCCTGCCTTCTAAAACAGCACCCCTCCTCCACTGTTTTACACAGGTCAAACACTACCTGCTGCTCTGCTGAAGGGCAGCCCAGCATTTCAGATATACAAAAGACCAATCATGGAGAGTTGAGGACACAGATGAGGGTCCCTCCATCAGTAAAGTGCCTGCCTTGCAAGCATGAAGATCTGAGTTTGATTCCTAGCACCCATGGGAAAAGTGTGTTGATACATACTTGAAATCCCAAGGAAGGTAAAGGCAGAGAGACAGGCAGGTATCAGGAGCTATGCCTCCAGCTAGCCTGCCTGGTGAGGTTCCAATGAGAGATCATGGCTCAAAGAGTGGAGGGTGCATAAGCTATGCCACTCAAGGTTGGCCTTTGACCTCCACGTGTATTTGCCACTCCCCCTGCCCAAATCACAACAACAGTAAAAGTCAAATTGCCTATCACTGATGAGGCCTTAGAAGAGACTTCTTGTGCTGGCAGAATAGCTTAATTCAAGCTCGATCTCTGAAGAGGTAGAGGCAACTCTGTTGTCCTCTGACTTCCACAGACATGCCATGACAAGAGTACTCATACAAATGGAAGGGCGACATGATGTAATGAGGGGGCACCCTGGGAATAAATGTAACGCGGAACTGATCACGGCCACAAGACTGGGATGGAGACCTAGGACCCCCTGAACCCCTTGACCCAGGTGTTCCTGAAGCTCATGCTACAGTCTGACTTTTTAAAATTACAAGCCCATTTGGCCTGTGCCTAAGCTGGCCAATCACAGCCAAAGTGACTTGACAACTGAGACGCTTAGGATTTGAAGGCTGAAATGTGTTAGAAGTGGTTCATGCACTATGATGTTGTTAGGAGCTGAAGTGTTTGTTGTCCAGGCCAGAATCCATGTAAATGCCAGGTGGGCCAAGGTACCACCCCAGCCCTAACCCCTGGCCAATCCAATGCTTGGAAGGCAAAGATAATGTCCTGCTAGCCAGGCGGGCTACATCAGCGGCCTGGTGGGGATTCAGTGGCAGACCCTGTATCAGTGAATGGGACGGACAACCACAAGACAGCCACATCTCAATCGCATGTACATCAACGTACACATACATATGTGCATTCATATGCACATATATCACACACATACATGTTGCTCTGAGACAATATGGAAATATAGACAATTAAAACCTTTTCAGTGAGAGCAGCTCATCTGTGATCCCTGGCTACTGGCTTTATGCATCTTCCAGACTCCTATATTACTAATACTATCCAGGACACACAGCTAGTGAATCTACAATTCTACTGACCATGTAACTATAGGCTTTCTAAAGGTAGCTGAGATTAACTCTAAGTGGCTACATCTTTATGGTAGTCAATAAAAAATCTTCCCTAGTGAGTGCTTGCATGAATAAGGAGGATCTGCTGCCCGAGCCTACTACAAAAAAGGCCCCAGGTAGAGGAGCAGTGCTCTGGGCAGGGCACTCTGGCTAACCCTACTTTTTCACACAGGTGATTGAGCGGAACAAATCAATCGTTGGCTGGTCAGAGGCTAACCCGACGTAAAATGAGGGTTACAGGTGAGGTTAATTAGAATACTGTACCACAGCAAAACAACTCAAAAGATGGGGGGGGGTGTCAATGTTGACACACGCATATCCACTTGAGACAAAAGGATGTGCTTGTTCCTAATTAAACCAGGACATATTTTCAGTCCCCATAGGTCCTGTATTAGCAATAAACAAAGATTTGAAAGGCATGGACAGAGGAAGCTCTCAGGGGTCACAGGCTCTGTTGCAGTTCAGAGCAACAGCTGTGCACGTGCTGAAGCTGAACACCTGCAAATCAATGCTAGGAGAAAAGAGGGATGCCGGCAAAACCAGGTGAGCAGAGGTTACAAACCAGTGACCACAAGGAACATGGGTTCAAATCCCTGTAACTGCCCTTGTGGGCAGAGAACTCTAGGCACACTTCAATGTGCCTTGGTCTCCTCATCTTTAAAGTGGACTTTTAGAAGCCTGGGGTCTGCCCCGAGTGAATGAATGTCAAATTCTTAGAGTCGTGTCTGGCACACAGCTAATTCTCAGAAAGAGAGTGACAATGGGGCAGGCTTCAAAAGGTAGAATGTTTCTTTTAAGTGTTGGGGCGAAGTTCCTGACAATTAGGTTTTTCTTAGAGTTTAGAAAAACTCAAGGGCTCCATCTGAATAAACAGAGAGGTAGATGGAGAAAGAGATAGCAACAGTAATAGTAACAGAGATGGGGCAGGGGTAAAGAGATCGACTAGGATACGGGGGAGGGGGGAAAGGAGAAGGAATTCAGCATCCATCTTTCAATGCACTATAACGGAGAAACATGAACTACGTTGTCGGGAGATATGATGATGGGACACAGGACCAGACCCTCCAGTCCTATCTACCTATATAAACCCCAAGGCACCCAGCATGATTTCTGTGAGGAGAGTTCCCAAGCAACGGCCACATTCAGGAAGCCAGCCTGTGTTGGAGAAGAGATGTTGTCACATAATCAACTACTGGAGACAAAGGACAAGGATGAGGTAGGTCTCAGCTCTCTGCACCAGATGAACCAGGCAGAGCGTGTGCTCTACAAGCTGGTATCGAGAACTCTGGCCCCAGCAACTCTCAGCCAGAGATTCCTAGCACGCAGGGCCCACAGTACCAGGCAGTCCTCACAAAAGACAGCCAAACTAGCAAACCCTCAAGCAAACACTTGTCAGTGCCCCCAGGCCGTCTTGCTGACTGACACTCCTGGGGCCTTGGAGAGGGCAGAGGAGGTGAGTCCAGGCTGGCCCATTTCCTGTGCAAACAAAACTCACCCCAACTCCCAGTGTATAATCCAATTCCCCTTCCATGAATTATTATTTTATGTTCTCAAATGCTATCTGAAAGCAGGGGTGTTAGGTATTTTTAGAGAGCTCAAAAGCAGGGTGTTAGCCCGAAAGCCTGTTAACAGCCAAATGAAAGTTTTCCCTACTTGGTGTACTTACCTTGCCTGAGTGACACTCACTGGATTTTCTCCTTTTCTTTCCTCAAAAGGATGACAGGCCTTCCACCACACTATATTTCCATTTGTTTTGTTTTTGTTTTATGTGACACACACAGGTGTGAGGTTAGAGGATATGAAAAAGAAACAGGAAGAGATGGAGGGGCCAAAACATTCGTGTATCTGTGGGCACACTGTGGGTAAACACATATGCAAAGGCCTGAAATTAACTTCCTCAATTTCTCTCTCCCTTATTTTTGGAGGCAGGGTCTCTCAGTGAAGGGGGAACCCTCTGATTTGGGTAGACTGGTCAGAATACAGTCTCCTGTCTCTGTCTCCCCACTGCTGGGATTACATTGTGCCTGGCTTTTATGAACATGGGTGCTGGAAATCCCACTTCATCTCTTCATGCTTGTTCAGAAAGCACCCTACCAGCTGAGCCATTTCCCAGCCCCTCAAGGGTTAACGGTGTTCTTTTACTTTATATGTTGAGAGGGTATTAACTAGAAATTAACAAACACAACCTTGCTTTCTTATATGCCCTACCTAATCCAAGGCTCCTGTCAATGAGTGTGAGATAATATATACTCACCACCAGACATTACGTGATGTGGGGAAAGGTTCTCTACCCCTTGGCTTTTAGGTAACAAGCCCACATTGAAGAACACATGGCAACCACAGGCATAAGGGAGTAATATAGCAACTTATCACCCCCTGAAATCAGGTAAAAAGTGCTAACAGGGATGGATATTTATAGCTAACTCTTTCCAGCTATGCAAATGTAAGTTTTCCATCAAAAGATAAGAACCTGAAGTCTTGGGCTGACAGGTCAATTGTGCATTTAACAGCATAGAAGGGTTTCTACAACTGCAAGGTGTCTTCTTCTGCCAGGCAGATCAAACCAGCTCTGACTAACACTGGGAAAATGGATCCCCAGGGAAATGGCCAGAAGTGAGATTCAGTGCTTTGCACACCCCTTTTCCAAAGTTCTGGAGAAATGACTTGGGCTCCAATGATGTGCTGCTGCTGTGTTGGACATGAGGACCTTGTATGGGCTGAGACAAGACACAGATATCCAAGAGAAAACAGATTACCCCCACTTCCACGGTGTGTTGTCTGTATGTTTGTGATGTATTTGTGTGTGTGAATTAGGGGACAGAGATGCAACTCTCCATGCACACACATGGAGGCAAGAGATTGGCAATGAGTAACCTCCTCTTTAATTCTCTGCCTTACCCCCTTAAGACAGACTTCCTTGATAAACTTGGATCTTGTCATGTTAGGGGCAGAACTCACTGACTAGCAAGCCCCAGCACTAGGGAAGCAGACAAATGAGGCCATGCCTAGCATGTTACATGCCTTCTGGAACCTGAACTCAGATCTGTCCTCATGGTTGAATCAAGTGTTCTTACCCTACAAGAATTTCTTCAGCCCATTCCTTCTTGCTTTCTATTTTACAGTTCATCTAATGCATGAAACATGAATGAACATGCAAACACCACCAGGAATCAAGTCTCTTGACTGTCGTTGTTACCTTCAAAATGAAGAGTAGTGCGGGGGTTAGGGTGTATGTTTGTGATTCCAGCACTGTGGAGACTGGGGCTAGAGGATATCCACTATAAAGCCAGCTTGAGCTACATGGTACATACACACACACACACACACACACACACACACACACACACACACTACCGAGGGCGGGGGAGAGAGGGAGAGAGAGAGGGGAAAAGACAAGAAGGAGAAAGAGAGGGAGACGGAGAGGGAGAGGAAAAGGGAGGGAGAGAAGGAGAGAGGGAGAAAGGGAGAGGGAGAGAGAGAGGGGAGTAAAGAATAAACAAAACTCCAAAATGAAGAAAAAAAAAAAAGAAAGCTAAAGATAACATCTCTCACAGCATCTTCCAGAAGCCCTTGCTGGCCTTTCTAGTTGACAGCTGTATTCCAGGCTGTGGGCACAGAGCACTGGGCTCGAACCACCTCAGTACAGTATCAACAACCACGAATACCTCTACCCTCACCTCACATACGGAAACTGAGGCACAGAAGACAAGAACAATGTGCCATAGGCAATGCTGGGCCCTCAGCTTGGAAGGAAAGAACAGCTCATCTTTAAGATGTGTCAACTGCCTGTGACATGAAGCTTTCTGTTCTGCCTGTGGAGTTATACACAGGGGTTCATGACTGCAGAGGTCCTTGGATGCAGCCATCAGGGCCACCTCCCAATGACGAAGGTGTATTTAAAAGAAACCAAGCAACAAGTACCGGACAGAGGATGGCAGGTTCCAACATTCTCATGGGAAGTGCTTAGCACAGTGATGGCCTCGGCTCAGGACCAAAATCTGTACTGATCTCTTTTCCTGAATCATCCTGCTGATTCTCCACTAACTACCAGACTCATACCCACTTTTCAGATGAGACAGTTAGGATCTTAGGCTGTTAAGTGATCTGTCTGGTCTACTAAGAGAAGCTGAGCTAATGACTTAGAAAAATAAGACCTGAGTTTAAGCCAATCTAATGTCAGCATACTCAAGTGTGGTGACATTGATGTCCTGTGTCCACAGCAGGTCTGGCAGCAAGCCTGTCACCACAGCAGGTATGCTGTAGCTCCTGAATTCTCACACAGGCTGGGAGACAAGGAGAGTGTTCCATAGTTCCCAGGCAAGCTTCATCCTGTTCACTGTGCCACAGAAAGAACAGCAAGCCAGTCTGAAGCAGGAAATGTGGATGGGGTAAGTCACTTGTCACCTGAAAGTAAGAAGCGATCACCTGACATGCACCACAGCCAATGAGAAGGAATGAAGGGAGATGGGCTGTCACATCAAGTCTACATAACACAGGAAAAAGCAGCGCCTGTGGCTCTGTCACTCACAGACACTGGGACAGCACCACTAGGTACGAATTGGCCATGACATTGGGCTACCATGTTGACACCTAACCTGGACCAAAACTACAGACACATGGTAAAGGGACACTCTTCTGTATATTCGGGACTTTGAAGTTTGGTTTATACTTCTCTACATGAAAAAAAAAAAATTCCTCACAATACTAGAATTTGGCATGGCACCATAAGAAATATGGAGAGGCTCGTGTGTTTGCAGAGATGTGTGTCTCTGCTAAGAATCAGGCTGACTGAAACAAGACCCAGGGCAACAGAAGTCCGCCACAGAACTTGGTGGGAGTAACCACACGTGCAGCTCGCCAACTGTGCATCTCTGCCGCACAGTTCCTCTGGAACACCACATTTCCTACAGCGAAGGCTGCATTTCTCAGGAATCCAGAGAACGGGGGAACAGAAGTCACGAGTGAGGCTTCAGAGAGGCTGTGCAAAGCCGGCCCCTTCTGGAAGGGCTACTCTCATTTCCTGATTCCCTGTCTCTTCCCTGCAGGATTTAGGAACAATCCAGCAGCCACCCAAGAAAGCACTGCGAGTCCTGAGCAGGCACAGTAGGAAGGTGGAAGGCACAAACTACTCTCCCGGATACAGGATCCACCAGTCTACAGGAGTGGCTGTTAGGACACAACCATTTGCAAACAATACAGCGAAACAGAAACACCCATTCAGATTGCACCGTCATTTTCTATGATGGCAAACCCCCCAGAAAACCCACAAACTGGGTTTATTATTTCCCACTTTCTATTCTCAAAGCTGTTTGCTTAGCCCTGACCTCGCTTCTTAATTAGCACTACTGGTCGGGAGAAACATATTTGCTGAGCCTGTCTATATGTTTTGACATGCAAGACTTGTGAAATGCAAACATACTGCAGACATTCAAAGTATTATTATTTATTAAGGCCTATATTAAAGGTGGAAGATCTTAAAGCCTTTCAGATTCTGATGATTAAAGGAAATTTAATCGCTCTTCATTGGCATTTGATCTTTAGCCTGCCATAATCTACCTGTGGATCCCTTCATCCATATTTGATACTAAAGAGACATTTCAACAGCATGTCCATCAAGTGTAACCCAGTTGGAGCTCAGAGACCATATGACTCACAAAATAAAAGAACACTCCACCACCCTGAGTTAGTTGGCTAATGACAATGAAGATGACTGGGAAGCCAGAGAGAGGGGAGAGCTTTCTTTCCTCACATGGAAGGAGCCTTTCACACGCTGCCTGCTGACCAGGTTTCCCCTGAGCAGTTCCTCTGCCAGGTTGGAAGAACACGTATTTCAAATCTTCATTTCTTCCACATTCAGTTTGCTCAAGGTCAGAGTGACTAGTACCCCATAAGCTGTCAAGGTCAGGGATGGTACCCCAACCTTGATGCATGAGAGGATGGAGGAGCAAACCCTAGGTCAAAATAGCTCAATGACTATTTGGGTACAGAGTGTTCATGGAGATAGAGTGATGCCATCCATTTCCTTCTTCGAGTACCTATGGCTAATTCTGTGAACCAACAGCAGAGGTGCTTAACTGCATAAGACACTGTGGCCAGGAGATGACAAGAGTCACTCTCTGGCCCCTTTGAAAAAATGTGAGCCATCTCTGCATGTGGACATCTTTCTGCAACTACGGCCCACAACCAGGCACAACTGGGATGGATTCCTTTTCGTTTATTATGTCTGGAGTTGGAATGTGTGTACATACCATACATGTTCGTGTTGTACAGGCATACATGCACGTGTGTGGATATGTGTGGAGACCAAGCATGTCATTTCTCAGGGGCCATTTACCTTGTTTTCTGAGGCAGGGTCTTTAACTGAAGACCTAGAACTCACTACGTGGGTCGGGCTGGCTGGAGAAAGCCTTAGCATTCACCTGTCTGACTCCTCAGGGCTGCGATGATAAGCAAATGCCTGGATTTTATTGTTCTCAGGCCTTCATGCTGGCAAGGCAAGTACTTTAACCACTGAGCTGTCATCTCCAACCCTGAAGGGATCTATATATACAAGTATCCTACAAGTGTCACAGAAAATGGCAGCATACCTGTGCCTGCCAACTTTGGGACTCTTGCATGATCTTAGAGCAAGTGGGCCATAGTTTTGTTTGTACTCCTTGGTGACATAGACATTGATCACTTACCCTGAGCTTTTAATGAGTCTCACAGCCATAAAAAGCCTGGGGTCACTGGCAGGGGGCCTGCAGAACGCCACAAGACTGCAGCACACAGAAGGAGCCTGGAGGCAAGAAGGAGAGAAGGGTTAGGGTAAGTAAGGGACTTTGGCTGCTTCACAGAGCTGCTCTCTTCACACGGGAACTTAGCCCCGATTTCCCCCTTCTCTGCTATAATCAGAAAGATGAAAATGTTATAAACCAAGCAGAACTGTGGCTCTCAAGAGCAGAGATATTCCCTGAGGTAATCTGGTTCCCTTATGTATTCATTAGTTCTTTTGGTGTGTGTGTGTATACTTATACACATACATATACATGTGTGCACATATATGGAGGTTAGAGGTCAGAGTGAGAGAACTTCCTCAATCAGGTCTGCACACTATTTTGGGGATGGGAGTCTCTCACTGAACAGGGTGCTTACCCATTTGGATAGACTAATTAAATCGAAAGCCCCAGGCATCCAACTGTCTCTATCTCATCAGCTCTGGGTTGAAGGACACATGGTACTGTTTCATGTATGTATTAGGGATGTGAATGCATGGCCTCATCTCATACGACAAGCACTGTGCAGACAGAGCTATCTCTCCAGCCACATTCTTAGGACACAATCTAAATTATAATGCTCACAGGTCCTGGGAAGTACAAGCAAGAAGACACATTCAAGCAAAATGAAGATTTCGCTTCAGGTTTGAGTCCATTAATCTGGCCTCAGATATTCTGTAGAAGAGGCCAGGAGGAAACGCACACCCTCCTGACACAGGTGCCCTGAAAAAGCAGGTGAGCTGCTGCTTGTGAGCCAGACACATTGTCTCATTTGTCAGTTTACCACCTGCATTCCACATGCCAGGAGAGGCCAGGTCACAGACTTGTCATGGGGGGCAGGTATGTGTGCTGAAGCTAGGGGCTTCAGCTAAGTTGTATGTGATCTAGCTAAGTTGTGAGTATACTATTTATCAAGTGGGTTCAATTCCCCTTTGAGCGCTTGCTGAATATGTCAGAAGAGCTGCCTGTCAAAGGCTCCCACGAAACCTTGAGGTGACCGTGCTGGCTCCACGGCTGTGGAGCCTACATAAGGAACGAATGCTCGAGGAGAACAAAACGAAGCAGAATCAGAGTCTAGTGTGAGTGCTTCAAGTGCTTCAAGGGTATACATGTGTTCTTCCCTTCCCACAGTATGTTCAAGCAACATATGATGACTGTACCCATTTTCTAGATTAATCTAACTGAGGAGGTAGAACTGAAAAGATGTGTGGAGTTTTATGGTTTGAAAGTCTGAAAACAAGTCTCGGAAAACCATGCGGGTTGTCTGCCAAGAAAAAACACAAAGGAGAGTTCAGAGATGACGTCCTGGGTATCTCTTTTAGATTCAGATAACCTCGGGAAGACTCTACCAGGCTGTCTAACTAAGCAACAGAGGCAGGTAACTCATACACTGTTCAAGCCACACAAGCATGAGCATCCTTGTTCTAGGGCTTAGGAGATGAACCAGGCAGCCCAGTGCTTGCCAGGAAAGCATTAAGGAAAAAATAAGTTCAGTAGGATATACGTGTAATCCCAGTGCTAGAGAGGTGGGAGGGGTCTGTGCAGCTGTGCAGCCAGCCAACCAGCAGAGCCCAATCAGTGAACTCCTGGTTAGTGAGAGATCCATCTTAGAAAATAACTGGGAAAGCACATGAAGACGTTGACCTCCTCACACACGTGTACAATGGTGGTCACATGAACGTGTCTGTACACCTACCCACACCCCCACGCTGCCACCACACACACACACACACACACACACACACACACACACACACACACACACAAATCCCAGTTCTTGTAAGGTAAGGTATGTGGTCATTATTCTTCTCAAACTGAGCATAAGAATGCATCAAAAATATTTTTTTAAAATGCCCATTGGGGTGAGCAGTGATCATTCAGATGTAATCTCCAAAGGAAAGACTGCCACCGAGAGAAAGGACCACTGTCATCCACTCATCAGTATAATGAGATAATGACGTTCATTACGTTGTCCTCCGTGGTAGTACACTTGCAGGCATTCCTGGTGAATACCACCCAACATTGACATCAAGACCCTAAGAGCTGTGCCTCTTCCAACAACCAGGTTCACATGCCTCGAGGGAAAGTCCGCCGATCTCGGTCCTCACACCAGGGCAGAGCCATTGGGGAACTTTGGGGCCCTTTATTATCGACTTGTAAAATGTTATAAGCCTGTAAACTAGTTAATTTATGAGCCGTGTTAATAATTTGCTCACACTTGATCGTGGGTTTCACAAACACGGCTTCCGGAGATGTGGGAGGATAATTTGTAGGTCCAGCTTCTCCGCTAAGGGGACACTAACTAATTTGACACAGTACTGTGACATTGATGGCGGGGCCCACTAATGACTGTACTCCTAGACGTAGCTGTCAGCCTGTCGTTCCAGTGAGGAGCCTGCCTGCTCTCAGTGTGGCTCAGGACACGACGCTCACCTCATTATTCAGACAGTGCCATTAATGAGAGCCCATGTTTATTTCCACCATACTAACCAGCGCTTAGCTTCCATTTGTCTGATACGGTCATTGATTAAAATGGGTCTCATGAATAGTAAATTTGAGCCCCATGGAAACAAAAGGGCCACCAGAGAAAAGCAAGCAAGAGCTGACTAGAAAACAAACCTGGTCAACTTGTTTTCTGCTTCACATGTCACCCAGGACATGATGACAGGTGGAAGGAAGTGCCACGGATACAAAGGAAAGAGAAGGGGACATTATAATCACACACGTGCCTATGGATCAGCTTTTGGCCATGGTGGCTGGAACTTCAACACAGTCACGAGTGCCAGTCAGGAGTGCCTCCACCTGATGCAATCTTAGACATCTTTGAACTAGGGTATCATGTAATATGTGGAAATAATGGAGTTTAGATGACACTTTCACACATACATGTACTTTGCTCACATTCACTAACTACACTCCCTGCCCATCCCACTGGTCACTTAAACAGCCCCCCCCTTTGCTCTTCCCCTCCCCTCTGTTTGCTTAAACTTAAATTCTGCAAATGAGAAAACTTGAGGTCCTGAGTCTGGCTTCTTTCACTTAACAGGATAACACCCAGCTCAGATCCTTTTCCTACAAATGGCATGATTTCTTATTTTTTTTTTAACAGAAAACTAGAACTCCATTGTGCCTATATACTACATTGTCTTTGTCCACTGGTATGTATCTAGGCAGGTTCCGTGTCTAGACTGCTGTGTATAGAGGAGCAACGGACCTGGATGTGTAAGTATCTCTGATAGGCCTGGGATCCTTCGGGGTATTGCTGGGCTAGTGTATCGGGACTTGTCTTTCCCCAAATTTGCTGTTTTCTTGGTGACAGTGACCTGAGTGTTCTGAGTACGGATTTTTATGTTCACTTCTCCATGGAAGTCACCGAGATTTACTATGCTTTTTCAACCTTGCAAAAGTATGGCCTTTAATTAAACTGACTCAAACATGATCACCAAGAACATCAATAACACATCTGTGATTTTTTTCTAAAATGATAACAAAACTGTATAGCTGGAGGATTTTAAAAATACCCTTTTATGCACGTTTCTAGTCCTAACTAAACCTTATAATCAATTTCTATCTTAAATTAAATTTCTATTTTGGTCTGACAAATTTTCTTTCATTTTATGATGATTATAATCCTGAAATATTCATATAATAATTTAAAATGAATAACTTTTTAAAAAGGTAAGCCTACATCTATTAAAGGGAGGATAAAACGGAGACTGCTCCCAAAGTGGTTCATCATAGAATGTGCAATTCAAATTAGAGAAATATTTCAACAAACGCTGTCTGCCACTCAGGATAAAGAATTCTACGGAACACCGCCTATGACTTTGGATTTTTATAAAATAGCAAAACAAGTCTGGGCCCACATAGATCACTTTGGGAATGAGAGTGTCATTACATGCAGCAATGCCTGAGTCCATACACTTGGAATCCTCGCCCAAGATAGATTCACACTTTTAGAAGGATCACAATGCCTCAACAGTACACAACATGTGGAGAGCAGATTTAGACGGCGGGCTGGTTCGTAAGCACATTTCAACAAGCATCTAGGTCCACTGTTCGGAGCAGCCTGACTGTCTCCAAGGCTGCTATTTCCGTGAGCAACTATAGCAGGCAGGTTCACAGCGGGTCAGCATCTCCACACTGTGTATTTCCAGTAAGTAGTTATTGCCCCACCATGACCTGGTAAAACATTGTCAGTCTATAACCATGAGTGGCTAGGCGCTTGTCAAATCCAGTTCTCCTTCTTTCTAAGCAGAGAGCTGGGCTGGATATCCTATTCCCTTGCAGCGATGAGGGTCCCTGCCACCAAGTCCTGACTAAACATACCAAGGTAGGATGTTCTACCTTCTGACTCTGATAGCTCTTCACCATGCCTAAGTCCCCCTCTCATCCATGACTGAGGGTCCAGACACCCAGTGCGACTTTCTATCACCTAAAGGGAGTAGTATTACAGGATGCCTTAAACCCAGAGCCAAAGGGACCCAAAGAGCAGAGCCTTGGCCAGTGACTCTACCCTCAGAACCAGTGTCAACCTAAGGGTACCTAAGAAGTAGAATGCACTGAGTGAAACCTCTTGGATCCAGCGATATCTATGACCACTCTCAGTAGTGCCTGCTCCCTCTTCTTATTTCTTTATTCCAAGTTCTGATGATAGTAAGGCTGGTGCTGTACTCTCTCTCTGAATGTACTTGTATGATTCATGTCCATCCATCCATGCATCCATCTATCCATCCATTCATTCACTTCATTTCCCTCCCCTCTCTCCCTTCCTTCCCTTTTACTCTTCATCTGTTAGGTTCCCTCTTCCTCATTCCCCTCTCTCCTTCTCTCTATCTCCCTCCTTCCTTTCTTCCCTCTCTCTTCTCTCTTCCCTGGTGAGCTCTAAACTATAAGTCTTCCATATGCTACACAGACAGTCCTACCAGCTCTAACATTTTTTGTCTGCCCTCCTTCCCTGCCAGGCCCTAAATTTTCATCTCTACTCTCACTGGTGAGCACTAACCCCAGAGCCTTGCACTTGTTACCCTCACACCACCACACACACACACACACACACACACACACACACACACACACACACAGGCGTAGGATTTTATGTAACACAGGTGCACTATCTCCTGGGCTTCACCTTCAATCTCTGGACAACTCTACGTATGGGAAAGTGTGGGGAGCTGTGAAGCTGGAGAGGCATTCGCCATGGTGGAATGGCACCTACTTCCGCTGTTAACTCCTAGTGGACAACTGTTTGCGCATGTGCATGGAGTGAAAAGGACGCCATGTCATGGCCCATCCCGGGCTGTTACGTAGGGTAATGAGCGAACAGCCAATCATGAGCAGACACGCCACGCTGTGGGCAGATACGCCCACACTGTGGTGTATATAAGCAGTGCGGATTTTGGGCTCGACCCTTTTCCCCTATGGATGGAGACAACAAAACGTTGCTGCAGAAGGAACCTAGTGTGTCCGCGTGTCTTCTTGCTGGCAAGACTACTGCACGGGCTACAGGAAAGCACTACCAAATGCCAACACACAACCAGGTGAGAGCCTCTAAGTGGCTGTTAATGGCTCCTCTGGCCAAACTAAGAACAGGGAGGGAAAAAGAACCAACAGCCACCATATTCTTAACACGTACCAGGCATGCCTTACCTCACCTAATCTTTACATCAGCCGGTAAGCAAATGTGCTTCCTTTTGTGTGGATGAAAATATAGAGCTTCTCGGAGTGCAATGCAAGCGCCTGCCCCACACAGCTGCTCGAGCTGTGAGCCCAGCTGAGTACGCCCTGCATTCCACAGACAAACTTAGAGAGAACATACATAATCCTGATACTAACATTCAAGTTATTGCTTTAAGAAAAACAAAAAACAAAAAGAAAAAAGCCACCCAACGGCATCTCCCTAATTCAAATATCACTTCCACTACACCAGGAAGGGAAGTCTTCCGGCTGCGAAGGCAGAGATGGTCAGGACCTGGTACACAGGGCAGGAGAAGCTGGAAATAAGGTGGAGGGTTTGACATGGTCTAGGTGATTCTTAAAAGACCAATTCAGAGCAAACCAAGTATCTACTGAGGCCCTTGTGAAGTAATCATTTTCTATATCCATACTGTTAATATATTGAAGGCATATAACTATATTTTATTCTAATCTGAAGAATGAATTGGGAGTTCATGCCTTTATATTCTGGAGGTAGAGGCAGGAGGATCTTTATGAGTTCTAGACCAATCAGGGCTACATAAAGAAACCCTGCCTTTAAAAAAATAATTATTAAAAGAAGAAGAGGAGGAAGATTGGAGATAGAAGATACAGTATGGCTGAAAAGTATGTGCCAGTTTGGCACATGGATTCCATCAATCTCCAGTACAAATGATAGATAGATAGATAGATAGATAGATAGATAGATAGATAGACAGACAGACAGACAGACAGACAGATAGAGATGGACGGATGATATAGACAGACAGATTACAGTAATAAGTCCTGTCTAACAACAACTCAACTACACCAGTACAGTAAGGAAGCAACCAGAAACACAATGCAAATAAATAGGTGTAGCTGTTTTGCAATAAAACTTTATTGAAAAAAAAAGTGAGAAGAGGTTTAGTCCAAGTGCCATGCTTTGCTCATTTCTGCCTTAAAGCTAAGTATTTTGCATATCTATCCATTCACCCATAACACACAAGATTTCCTCTAACATAGTAAGAAAACAGCTCTGGTTAGCATTTTCATGCACGATCTCTGACTGACAGGAATAAATTCCTGATGTTAAGAGAGTAGCCTCAATGTGACAAAGGTTCAGGATATGACAGCTATAGAACAGAACCCAGCGTCCAGCAAACTCTGACACACTGCAGAAAATTAGCCACCCTCCCTGTGTTCTCAAGCCATATACTGCACTGACTGGAACAAAACTATGAGCAATATTTCAAACAATAAGAAGACCCAAAATTCTTGTTCTTAATATGATCAAATGCCTGTGTTGATCTAAGGAAATGGAGGTATCTTAAAACCTTTAAGAGACTTTATAAATAAATAAATACATATATATACACACAAATATGTATATACATATATATAAACATATATATGTGTGTGCATACACACACATACACACACATACACACACACACACACACACACACACACACACACACATATGTGGAATCACAAGTTCTAAGAACCTGGGAATAACATTCTCTCAGACTTCCAAAGCCAGGCAGGAAGGCTTTCTAAATTAGACCCAAAGTGCTCTCCTTGATTGGGTGGGTGTGTGTGTGTGTGTGTGTGTGTGTGTGTGTGTGTGTGTGTGTGCGCTTTGCTACCAATTTTAAGGTAAGACCTAAATGTCTGGTCACTAGACACACAGAAAGAAAACATAGGCAGTATACACCTCCATTGTTCTCTGAGAACCAGGAATTGTTACAACAAAGATTTGGCTTGTTTTTCTTATTTGTTATTTTAGACAGCAACCCACAGATATATAACAGAGAGAAAATAATGCAGGAATCTGTATCCCAGCTAATGTTTTATTTTAACATTGATATGTACAAGATGAGCTGAGACACAAAATGAATAAATTCTTAGGAATCTGTTTTACCTAAACCATCAATCAAAACTGGAACAGAGGCAAGTAAATATCGGCCAGCTTGACAAAGGGATACTTTGTAGCCATTAAGAATTAAGCTGAATATGGAGATGGTTGTGACATGACACAAAATAAGCAAGACGGGAAAATTAACCTGCAGTCATCCTTAACCGTATAAAAACAAGCTGCAGGAAAGATAAAAAAAACAAATTAATTAACAGTGTTTGCCGTGGACAGAAGGGATTAGACATTACTTTTATTTACTATTTTTAGCTTTCTAGATTTTCACAAGGCAAAGAAATACTAGCTATACAATTTTAAAGACTTGTCTGAGAAGAGTCATTTATGAGCTTGGCTATACTTGGCACTGCAGCAGGCTGGAAGTGTCTTGGGGACAGACACTTTGTGTCACCTCTCGCATGGATCAGTGTTGGTTCTTCTTAGGAATTCATTGTGCTTTCCTTGAAGCGACTGGATAGACTGTCTGGCTTCATTAAAGTCCCCTTAATGAGAGTCCATAAATAAATTCAATTCTTATACTTTGAGCCTTTAAGAGAAATTAAATCATCCAGTTTAAAGAATCAGATTGCTTGTGGATTAGACCATAAATAAAATGCTTAATGCAGAATTCTACTTTGCTCCTCTGTCCATTTCCCATGATGGCACACAGTCATTTGTCTTTAATAACTTCAAACAATTCTGAGTCATTTGCTCATTAAAAACAAAATACATCTTGATCACGAAGCTCAGCATTTCATAAATATTTAGTCCAAATAAACTGCTTGCTTTGAACTAGAAATAGCAGGCTCGTGATTGATAAGCACACGGAATGCAGAAGAAAAGAGGGGACATCAACCTGACTCCGTGTCGGCTGGACAAGATAATGCTGGCCACTCACAAGACTGTTGTAGTCTTATCACCATCTATCCATGGTTCCCCCATGCCCTTAGAATAGAGACCGAAACCTATGTGTGGCTTGCAAGATTTAAGGACCTTGCAGATACTCTCTAGCTTAGCCTAATACCTCTCCTATCAAGTGAAGCTTCTTACTGAGAAGAGAAAGAGGGGGTAAGGAGGGAGGGAGGACTGGCAAGCAGGCCAGGTCAAGATTTCGAATTCTATTCTGAGAACCACCTTGGTCAGCAGGACAGTGAAGAAATACCACACTATTCCCCAGTGTTAAACCCAGCACCCTGCACACCATGTTAAATATGAATTTCATTACTAAACTAGGTACCACTCCATTTTATTAGCTCCCCCCTCTTAATTTATTTAAAATCTAAGACAGGGCCTCACCTAACTCCCAGGCTGGCAATGAATTCACTGTGTATCCAGGTACTGAGTACCTAAAGGACACCCCAATTTATCCGGCCTTAACATGGATATACACACACACATGCGTGAATGCACACATTTATAAAGTAAAGCACATTAATAAAGGCTTAAAGGCTACCTTTCTTTCTGGTCCCTGGAAAGTCAAGAATACTTAGTGACAAATAGGATATCTTTTTTACATAACGTATTTACTTTTATGTGCACTGGGTGTTTTGCTTGCACGTGTACCTGTGTGAGGGTGTTGGATCCTCTGGGACTGAATGGAGTTATAGATAGTTGTGAGTTGCCATGTTGGAACTGGGAATTGAACCCAGGACCTCTGGAAAACCAACCTACACTCTTAACTGCTGAGAACTGTCCATCTCCTGGGGAAGTAGACTCTCAAGACAGAAATCACAGACCTTTGTTTTAATCAACAATAGGAGCAACACCACAATGACACTGACGGGGTACCATTATAAGGTGACTAACTCCACTTCGCTTTCTTGCTAGCCACAGCAGAAGGCTACAGTGGCCACATGCCCTGGCATGTCATTTCTGGCAAATGAGATAGTCAGCAAACACAGGTTCACCACTTCTAACACTGACAGAGAGACAGTCTAGGTCCCTTGTGCTATACAGACACCACAATCCACACAACAATGGCTTGTCAGTGTCTACGGCCACAACAAGAACATGCTCACGTCCTTTATTATTAGGCTGTCAAAACCTATGTGCTGCTTGTTGAAGCAGCTAGCCTAGCACATACTAGATATAGGAGCCCACAGCAGAATCTATCTGAAAGAAACGCTCATCTCTGGCTTTGTTTCTCTTTCTCATTCTTGAACACACAGAACTGTATGCCACTGTTTTGTGTATCCTTTCAGGGAAGGTGTCTGTCCTGTTTCCATTCATCACCCTGATAGTTTTCAAGGACATTTTTCATTGGTTAGGTTTTCTTTTTTCTTTTTTTCTTCCCCTCAGTCTACAGTCGTGGCTGGTCTGGAACTCACTTAATATAGACTAAGCTAGCCTTGAACTCAGAGAAATCTGTCTCTGCCTCCTGAGTGCCTGGCTGGCTAGGCACTTCCTCATTGTTTTACCATGTGCTGACACTAAGTTAGAAGCGGGACCTGCTTGAATTTGAGACAAATGGGGTCTCTGTACTTCCAAATCCACATCTACCAGGAAGCACTAGCAAAAGCATATGGAAATGATTAACACAGACTTGACCCCAGTCCAGGTGAGAAAAGGCTTTGCACAGGAATACCCTACAAGACATTAAAGGCAATTACGAGTTGGGTGGGTGAACAGGGCTGTGTGGAGGACAGGGGAGCACTGCGGAGCTCTGCACTTGCACCTCTAAGAAAACAGACACATGCAAGCACAAAAGTAGGTCTTAATCTTCTCTCTTGAGCGACTTTAAAAATAGAATGGCACTGTTAAGAGCCCAACATCGGGGAAAGGGGGGGACTAGAGTAGAACAGTGTCCTCAGGACATTACAGGATGCTGCACCCATGAACTCACAACTGTCACAGTGGCCTGCATGAGACTTGCACAAGACTAAACCAGCCAGCACTCTAGTTTGGAGGGGAAAGGGTGAAGAGCTATGGACAGGTGATGGACTCAGGGAGGGTGGGACGGACTTTTAAAGGGTATAGTTCTGGTAGATCATGCTCCGGTGGATGGCCCCGTGCCCAGATGTATATGGTCAGCACAAATTGGAATTGATGGGTTATTATTAATGGTTTTTGTTAAAGGTCGTGAAGTTGGGAGGCTAGGGAGGTGGGATAGATCTGGGAGGATTTGGGAGAGATTTTGATAAAATATAAAAATATATGAAACCTTGAAACACTAATAAAATATTTAATTTTTTTTTAAAAAAAGAAACAATAGATAACTGAGTGGCAGGACTCTCAAACCAAAAATCAAGGTCAAATTCACTGAATAAGAGAGAGTCTAGGCACACTGTTACATGCACCCAATTGCCATGGTGGGATGAGGAAAAGGGTATGATTCCCACTAAAACAGTGTTCTAAATTACCTAAGGAAACAGCAACGGAAGAATCATGGGGCTTAGCTTCCTCTACCACGGCATTCATCCTTCCTAGGGGCCCACTTCTTCCTTTAGACAAACCTTTGTTATCTTGCAACAAAAACAAAGGTAAATTTATATTCTTTCATTCCACCAAGCCACAAGAAAGAAGTGCCAGAGTGAACCAGAAGCACTTCTCCATAGTCTCACTCTTCTCAAAGGAACTGAAGTTCATTCAGGAGCTCTCAATGTCTCAGGCATTAAACTCAGTCCAATTCACCAGCTCTGCCTCACTGACAGAGTCATGTGGAAGGTAGCTAGGCCCCAACTGCAGGTTCTTGATTCACTAAAGCTAAGAGGAGGCTAGAGGATTTCGATTTCTAAACCCCAGGGATACGGATGGCTCCGGGCTCTGAGGACAGCCTCCGTGAAGGGGTGCTTCATCCCTTCTCAGAGTATCATGGTGCCTCCCCTGACTGATGACAGGGACCCCTGCTTCAGTCAGAAACAGCAGAGCTATGTGGAGGACAGCAGTTTCTAGACTTCCTCTTCCAGCTCCTGATACAAGGGTCTTGTCTCTTTTCCTGGGAAGCTTCCAGAAACTGCCAGCCACACGGCAGGCAGTAGCTGTTTCTGGCACCTGACTTGGAAGTCTTTGATACCAACAGTCATCTATCAGTGTGAAGGGGAAGCCAGCCCTTGGCCATGGTACACAAGACCCTAATGCTCCTCTATCCCCAGCCCTCTCATTCCTCCATTGGCATTCCCAGTTCATCCACGTGGACTTTTCTGCTCTTCCCACAATGGAGGTTTGATCCTTAGTCATCCCCTCAGCTTGAATGTGCTTGTCTACCTCTTCCGAGTTCATGGAGATGATTCTAAGTCTGCAGATCTGAAATCAAGTCAATTTCTCCAAGAGGCCTTCTGTGAACAGACTGAGGGGCCTCTCCAAGACGCATTCCTCACACTGTCCATCCTTTGTGAACTGTCACTGCACAGAAGCAGCTCAGTTCTTCACCTCACCTGCTTTCCCGTCTCCTCCTATGAAATGGCTGCTGTGCACCCTGTCCTGCCAGAAATGAAGGATGGCTGGCAAGCAGCAGACACTGGATAGACAGACAGCTGCAGAACTGATGCATTACTAAGCCAATTATGTGAAGCTATAACAGATGACAAGCTTTGGAGTGATTTACAATGACACGAGACCAGGCAAAAACTACAGAAACTGAAGTGGGTTGAGGACTGGAGAAAAATCAATCCTCCTTTCTTCATTCTGAGAGCAAACTCCAAGAGACCCACTTTGGTCTCCGCAAGCCATCTCCTATGATCTCTGCAAGATGGCGCCCTTAACCCTCAGCATCTCCACACCCTCACCCACCCATTCACAGTGCCAGTTGCAAGAAGAAAAGCAGATACCAACGCTCTTTACAAGCTGAGCCTCTCCACCTTGGACGGCTCTGAAAAACCACTTGTAAGTATTCTGTGCTAACCACAGTTTGTAATTTTGTCACAGGTGTTTGACTAGAAAGGGGACAAAGCCTTTTCAGACAGTATGCATGTATTATGTCACTGTGTGCAGCCAGTACCACGCCTACAAGCTGACAGAGAGCCTTTCCTCTCTGAGTTTTGGAAGCCAGGAGAGATCATGTGGCATCATTTTGTTAAGGATATCCTATAGGCTCCAAAATGTTCACGCCTTAAGAAAACATTCGAGTGTGACTTTAACACAGCCTACCCTGAAAGTTGACACCAGGAACATTGGAGAGGAAGTCAGATGAGATGAGTTGTACCTGGCAACTCAACAGAACGAAGGCTAAATACTTTAGCTCTGTAAAGCAGCCAAGGCATTGGTTAGAAGTTCAAATGAGGAGGGTGGCTGAATGAATATTTAAAGTATACCCTATCAAATGGCTTTTCAATACCCGCAACAGAAGTCATTAAGATGTACTGTGCTTCATACAGGTTGGGGGTGAGGGGGGTGAGGGGGCTGAGGGGTATGGAGAGTCTGGAGCTGATCTGGGTCTGGAAACAGATACAACTCTTGTGCGGCCTTGGGAGAGTCACACATCGTCTCTGAAGTACACCGGAGGGGTGGGAGAGTAAAACCAGGGATCTCAATGGTTCCTTACAGTGTGCACGCTCCCAGGATGCATGGGTGTCTCTGGACACACATCTCAGGTAGGCAGCAACAAAGAAAGAGAAACTCTTCTTTGTTTTGTCATCCAGTAAGCTCAGGCAAGGCTGTCGCCCCTCAGGAGAGAGTGAAGGGCTGGGGAACTACACTCTGGCTCCCTGTATCTGTTCAAAATAAAGTTCTGTTTCCATATACTGCAGGAGGGTGAGTTGATGTAGTAATTACCTGTTACTCTTGACAAGTAAGGTAATTAATGTAGCAAAATACCACTGCAATGTGTGTAAATTTAGACCACCATAATTAAAGCACCCGTCTGTTCAACAAACTGTTCAATTAAGAAAAAAATATTGACGGTGTGCTTTTTTTTCTTTTTTCTTTTTTTCTTTTAAATTAGAAAACGTATGGAATGACTGACTCTCTCCCTTGGTTGACATTCCAGCCCAGAACACTTTCTCAGCAGGGAGCATGTATGAAGGACTCAACTCCACTAACACAGTGAAGAACTTTTAACAAAAATGACTATGGCAGGCGCGGCTGATGCACAGGCTGTGCAGAACTCCATTCTGTAAAGCTCTAGTCAGAAAGAGAACTCAGGGGTCATCTGAATTCCCAAACTACTGTAAAGAGTGATAAGCTGAGCTGAGAAGTGTCTGCTATGCCAGTATCCGAGTGACAGTGCCACCCTCTAGTACCATAACATCAAACTATCATCATTACCATACACTCTCCAGTTTTAGAGAGCTTGACACCAAACAGACTGCGGGCAAGCAGAACTGTTGGAAAGTCCCCAGGACTCCTTGAGGGACAGTCCTATAGAGGACCTGAAGAAGAATGCTAGCTGGCCCCTTTACAATGGAGAAGCCTGCTTTAGACCATCCAAAGCTACAGCAAATGGTAAATGACCAATGAAAATCAAGCCACAGCCAGGACTGGGGTGGTGGGGGGGAGAGGGAGAGGGAAAGAGGAGGGGGAGAGGGAGAGGAGAGGACAAGAGAAAAGAGAGGAGAGAAGAAGAGAGAAACGGAATCCATTGGTAAATAGCTCTAAAAGGCTGACACTTTCAAATTTATTCAGACAGAAGAAATAAATACTGGAAGAATAGAAAGACCAAAGCAAGAAGAATTCAAGGGGGAGGGCGAAGGAGGAACTAAAAAAGAAGGTTCCAGAATGATGAGATAAAGGTAAAAGAGGAGGTAGGTAGGCTAAGAGACGGCCCTGTGGAGAAGGTCCTTGCTGAGTAAATCTGAAGACCTCATCCTCAGCACCATGGGAAGCCAGAGGTGGTTAGCACTCAGCTGATTCCCAGCACTCACTCCCATGGCATAATAGAAAGTAGAAACAGGACAACCCCCAGCAGCCTGCTGCTCAGCTAGCCCAGCATACACTGTAGCAAAAAGAGACCATGCTGCAACCAAGGTAGAAGGAGACTGACTGAAAGACACCTAAGTGCCTTCTCTTGACATCACAGGCACACACACTATGGCATAAATGCACCTGCACCTACACATGAACAGGCACATGGTTGGACATGTGAATGGTAGTACTAATGTGAGATGGTTGGACATGTGAATACACACAGAGAGACATTCAAGGGTGAATAAAAGAAGAGAGGAAAGGGAAGGGAAGTTCAAAGAAAGAAGTGAAAACTTCTGATGTGAGAAGGAAATGGTGTCACGTAATGGTGTGTGCACCACATTTTGTTATGCTACACAGCACCCTGGGAGATGTAAGTAAAGGGTACCTTTGAGTTGAGTCAGTTCTGAGTTTATTGTACTAAGCTAAGTCATAAATGTTCTCTGAGAACTTGGAAGGATCCCCAAGTAAAGAATAAAGAGCACAGACACATATCCCAAGCTGAACACTTAGAGAAAGAGCTTCTCCAAACACAACAGTCCAGTTTCACACTTGGAGACCAGATCAACGTCACTGACAGAGAAATAAAACAAAAGCGTTCCTCTGCTCATGTGAACAGGATCACGGTGTAGAAGCAGAGAAGGTGACTGCAAAGTAGACTTACAATGTGTATATCATGACATAGCATTTCAAAGGAGGCCAAATATCATGATAAAGACACAGAATTAAGAAACATGATTTTGGGACATGATGCAAATTCATAGATGAAACATTATTATTATTTAAATTTTTATATGCTCAAGAACCATCCACAAAATTGAAAATAAAACTTCCTGCTCATGTCTCTGGGTGAGTTGGTATGCTACATATTTCAAAGATTTCTCTAGCTAACATAGTCTACTGAATGAGAAATGGCTCCCATAGGCTCATGCATCTAAACAACTCATGACCAGTTGCTAGCCCTGTTAGGGGGAGGTTATGGACCTTTAGGAGGTAGAGCCTTGCTGGAGGAAGCATGTCACTGGGGCTGAGCTGTGAAGGTTTGAAGCCTCATCCTACTTCCTTGTTTTCTGCTTCTTGTGTGAGTGTGAAATGCGATAAACCAACTTCCTGTTCTTGATTTCATGCCAGGCCTCCCCCAACTCCCTACTAATGCACCCTCTATTGCTCAATAAATTCTTTCTTCTGTAAGTTGCTTTTTTGGTCATGGCATCTATCATAGCTATGACAGAGTCACTAACACAGGTGGCATCCAATGGACCACCCTAACACTGAAAAACCCCATCCAACCATCTCACACAAGTGTGACCATCCACACATCCAACCATCTCACATGAACACTACCTTTTATACCTATCCAAGTGATCAGCCTTATCTCTTTGTACAAGCAAGTCACCTAATGCATAGAGCAGCTAAATGGAGTGTGTGACTTCCTTTACACTATGGACCAAGACAAGTCATTTTCCTTGGAATGGACTAAATAAATCTCTTGTCTGCAATAAATCAATTTACAGAGGTTAAACTCAGTATTATATTTGCCTGACAATTTAGTGTTTATAGTTTTGACTTGGGCCTTGAATTCTGACTATAAAATAACCAGACAAACCGGTGGATGTTCTAAAGCAATGGCGATGAAAATTGCTAAAGAAATCACCAGAATTAGAGAGAAAAATATCAAAGATCTAATTTCACACACGTGTGCTGTGGTTGATGCTGAGGGTTGAACCTGGAGCCTCATGAATGCTAGGCAAGCACTCAACCATCAAGCTGCAACGCCAGCCCCAAATATATGATTTGGAATCCTGGCTTAATCATTTAGTAGAAATACCAAATAGGAACCGGTGACCCTACAAAGCCCAGGAGGCTGAAATGGCTGGCTGTGCATAGGATTTGCTTTATTACAACAGCAGCCTCCAGGGAAACAGCATCACCAGCTCCAGCTCCCAACTTCATAGAAACCAGATCTTAATTTAACTCTCTTTGACCCCTCTGTGGTGTCAGACCACAGTCCTCTTTTCATCTCACAGAATCGGAAGACCAGGCAACTGCAGACTGAGTGTCATGGGTCACATACATTTTCCAGATGTAGAAACTAACGTGAGGAATTTAAGAGGAAAAAGAAGGTGAAATAAAGAAAAAGAATTCAAAATTATCATGATGATGCCTGTCATATGTCCTGGATGTTTTTAACTAAAGAAACTCAAGAGAAAAGAAAAAAATGCATAACAGATTCTCCGACCATTTTTGTTGTTGTTGTTGTTGTTCTTAAGATTATTAAGAACTAGAGCTGGAGAGAAGGATGAGAGTACATACAGATCTTGTAGAGAAGCCAAGCAGCAGAGAGTCCCAGCACTGGGTGGTTTACAATAGCCTGTAACAGTAGCTTCAGAGGATCACTGGCTTCTCTCAAAAGACACCTCTACTCACATTCACACATTCACACATTCACACATTCACACACACACACACACACACACACACACACACAAAATCTAAACTAATAAAAATAAGTCTTAAAAACATTAGTAAGAACCAGGCTGGCATTGGTAGTACATGCCTTTGATCCTAGCACTTGGGAGGCAGAGGCAGAAGGATCTCTGTGAGTTCAAGACCAGCCTGGCCTATAGAACAAGTTACAGGATAGCCAGGGGCTACACAAAGAGAAACCCTGTCTCAAAAAAAAAAAAAAAAAGATTGATGGATAGATAGATAGATAGATAGATAGATAGATAGATATAAAATTAGTAAGAGTCATTGGAAAGCTAAGTGACTTGGGAATTAACAAGTGTACTTGGACAGATAGATGTGTAGATGTATAGATGTACATTGTATTAAAATGAGTTATACTTCCTTGGTTTGATCAAGGTAAAGAGCATTCGTAAAACACAAATATCCAAGGACAAGAAGTTATTCAGTTTCTCATCCTACACACACACTAACGTCTGAAATTTGAGTTAAAGTGTCATCTTACATATATGAAAATATGTTAGGCTAGACTCCAAACTGCAGAGAAGGGGCACCTCAAAGTACCTCTAATGCCAACATTTCAATGCGACCTCACCTTAATCTAGAGAAGCAGCGAACTTGCAGTGCTTTCATTAATTAGCCACACACCTGCCAGGTAAGGGGACATTACTTGTCATAAGTCCAACACTCCATCAGGAATTTTTCTGTATCATTTAAAGGAAAGTGACAAACTATAATATTTTCACTTCTACAATAAGGTAGGTGCTTTCGTATCCTCGTCTTCAGATGAGAAAAATCCAAGCATAAAATATTTAAACCTTTACTAAATTCAAAAAGTTACTAAGTAGCTGAAATGAACTGGACAGAGGATCCTGTCCCTAACTCGGGTAATGATTTCACCAGTTCACCGCCACCTCTCCAAACAAACCTGCTGATACGCCTCGTCTAAGGTTGCTTGGCTCCTGTTGATCCTGGAAAGCAACGCGCTTTAGGAAAACAAATTTGCTTTAAGAAGCTGGTTTTTACATAAGAAATATTTCTGAGCTAGTTTTATGAAGACACTATTTTGGAGTAATACCGGTAACTGACACCCTATGAACGGTATGTGCACATAAATGGGTCCTGGCTGCTGATACACACTGGGAGCTTTGTCTATGCAACTACAAAGGCAGAGAGTCTAACACTCAGCATCTAGATTTCTACACACTCTCTCTCAACTCAAGTTGTGAGAAGAAGGCACACTGAGCCAGGCTTCTTTAGGCAGCATTCTATCAATAAGTAACTTCCGAGATCCTGTCAAAATTATACACAAAAAGGGATTAATTCAGGTGAGGGTGGCTGGGTGGACAGCTTGACCTACGATTTAGCTTTAAATGGTCTGCGACAAAGAAAGACAGAGGGCAGGAGGATTAGGGGACACTCTACGAAACTTGTGAAAAAAATGATGTGGCACAAACACCAAAGAGGGCACTGTAGCTAGGGTGAGGGGTTGACAGCACGGGGCAGCATACCTGCGGCCACTACAGAAGTACCAACGTGAGAGCAGGAGCTGCTTGGCAAGCTTACACACACACACACACACACACACACACACACACACACACGCATGCATATATCTTTTCTTTCATAGTTCTAATGCTTAAATGAGCCATTCTTTCAAGCATCCCTCCTTTCCTCTACCCCTTTACTGATCTTGCTAGTTTATAGAAAACTCTACCTTTTCTCTCATCATTTTCCTCATGTGATTACATAATTAGACAATTCACAGACAGACAGACAGACAGACAGACAATACAGTAATATCTCTCCATCCACAATGTTGGGAGAAACCTTTCTCTTTGCCACACAGGCAATGGAAACACGCCCTAACATTCAAGACATAAATCACTAATGTGATCTGAAGTGACAGACACAACAAAGTACTGTGAACTCAACCATGAGGACATTGTTTCTTCTCTGAATCTATTTCAACTCTGGGACTGGCATCAGAAGCACGGCTCTCCATGTACAAGAGCAACCTCATACACACTATTGTCCATTTGTAACTTGGGTAGAATAGCCAAGGGTGTATAAAGGGTGACAAACCAGTCTGATATCAATTTTTATGTAGCTCACTAGTTAAGAAAACTTGCAGGGGGGGGGGTCTTACTACCCAGTGACAATAGCTAATCAGCAAACTCCATGCTCAATGGGAACTCTTTCAAGAAATAAGAAAGAGGGTTAACTGAAGGTGCTTGGCATCAACCTCTGATCCCTGTGCACAAGAACATACATGTCCTTACCCCAACACACACACACACACACACACACACACACATACACACACACACACACACATCTTTTAATAATTCCCCAAAGTTCCTTAAATGAATGGATGGGGTTAGTAAGAGGAATATTTTATGACACGAAAAATTATCTGAAATTCAAACTTCTGTATCTAAAGATAAAGTTTTGTTGGGACAAAGCCATTTCTATTCCCTCATGAATCCTCTCTGGCTGATTTATAATGACAATGGTGGAATTAACAGTTGTAAATGAGCTTACAAGGCCTGTGAGGCCAAAAGTGGTCCTCACTGGGCTTATAGAAGAGGTTGAAAGCCCTGGTTTATACCATCATACAGTCTTTCTCATCCTGCTATAGCACACACCTCATAGAACTCTTTGCTACATGGACTGGTTTATGTTCCAACACATGAAAGGAATTAAATGAATATAGAAACAAATGAAATATAGCTGACATTTAGATAAAAATTGTAGAAACTATAAACAAAAGCATGAAGAATGTCTGAACACGGTGAACTTTGAAAAATAAGCTAAGAAGAAGGGAGTGGACTGGGAAGGGCTGGGATGTAAAACTGAAGACTAAGTAAATAAGACATAGATATAGCAAGTCTATCTCCTGAGGTCAGAACGGAGTCTGAAACGTGGACTCCTGCTGGGAAGTTCAAAGAGGCCATCCAAGATCATCAGCTAGGGCCAGCTCCATCTGAGGAACAACACATTCTTATTTTACACCCACGAGACCCCAACACACTGGCCAAGAATTCCAAGCGTGGCCACTAGGAGAGAAGTCAGTCCGATACAAGCAGCATTGTGCATCAGCCAAGACAACAGCAAGAAGCCAAGGGCCAGTCAAGGGCTCCGAGTCAGGATCCAGTGGCACTCAGCATCCCATGGCACTGGTTCTGTTCCCTCTGCCACCTATGGGAGTTCCTTAACTTGCTCCCTATGATGGAAATGCTTCCCCAAAAACGGATCCAGCACAAACACATTCTGCATCCCAGAATAAGTTCACATTACCATTGACTACACTTTTCTTTCCTCAGTGTCTGATATGTGCACAATGTTTACTCCTGAACAATGGAGTTTCCTCCACAGTTTGTCTACACTGTTTTTAGCAGTCCCTTTCAGTAAAACAATCTTACATTCTGTGTTTGCCTCTCCCGACACGCAGTGAATATGCATCTTTCCTGTGGCCTTTCAGCTAAACATTTTTCCCCCAAGACAGAATTGTTTGGGGCGCTTCCGCTAACAACAATTTCTGTTGTTGAGTCATAGACATTATCGTAGTAATGTTACAATCCTTTTCTTTCCATGTGATTAATGTGTTTTTTTTAAAGCATGCTAGTAAAATGTAGCATATCTGAAACGACAGACTTGAAATGTAGAAGTTTACATTTTAAAAATAAAGCCTAGACAACAGAATGTCACTTTTTCCACATCTGTATACCATTTGAACAGGTCACCATGTCTAAGGTGATTTACTGTCTGTTTCATCTGCTATTGATTCAGAAGTCTGACACAAGACTCTCAAGTTTTTTTAACAGCAAATAATTCCTTTCGGTAAAGCCAAGAGATCCCACCAACACAGATGAGCTGCTAAGTTACAGAGAGTCTACCTACCAACCCTGACGTGAAGGGCTGACTGATTTGTAGAGTACATCTCCCAAACTGCCTATCAGAGCTAACAGCTTGAAATGTTTATGGCTTAGACTCAAGGAACGTGACATCTGGTTAACCCCACAAGTCTCATCTTGTGCAAACAACTGAATGAACTTCAGACCTTTATAAACATAAAAATAGCTCAATTAAAGAAGCATGTGGGCCAGAGCTTCTCATGTCCTTTCCCACACACCCTTTACGAACAGGACCAACTGAAGTGGGAGAGTCACAAGACTCTCGTGCAGTGGACCCTAGTGCCACCGTCACTTTGGCTATGTCTCCTAACACTGTCCATCATGCTGGCCATGAGCAATAGGGTCCATGTGGGTGATCTGTCCAGAGAGCACTACAAGGATTTTCAGAAAATCTTTAGAAAACAATTTTTCAATTCTGCTTAACATATTCAAGAATATCCTTAGCCTATGATTTTCTAGGAAGCATCTTAAGATTTCAAACAGGGAAAATGTCAACACATACCAATGCCATGGAAAGGTAAGCAGCGTAAGAAATGGCTCAAGCCTTCCATGCAGACTATTCTCCAAAGATTTATTAGTTCCAGTGTAGAAGGCTGCACAAACGGAGACTGCTGTTGCATGAAAACATGTAACCCTGATGTAACTATTTAAGAATCTACATGATTACATAGTCTACAACTCAATACGTGTAGCCCACAGAATTTGGAGAGCCTACTTTAAGAACCACTGCAGGGGTAAAGAGAGATCATAAGCATTTAAATTGAATGTTAAACATAGGAGACAACTGACACTCCTTCATGGAAAGCCTGGTGTATGCTTTTCTGAGTCTTTGTAACCTGGGGTCAGAGACATCAGTGTGGGAACCATAAAAGATAACAACATCAGGAAACAGCCTCGTGTTCCTCTTCTAATTAGAAGATGGCCATGCGGGTTGACATTAATATGGTAAAGTGGCATGAGGAGGTGAGCCAGCTCCAGGTGGCTCACACACAGCAAATGCTTTCAGCTAGCTCTGTGATGAAAGATACCATTCATTAACATCCTTCACTTCCAAGGGAAAAAAGCAAGTTCATTACAACAGAAGGCATGATTAAAGGATAACATATGGTCATCCCTTGGTGTCCATGGGGGAATGGGATCCCTATGGGTATCTAAATCCTTGCGCACTCAAGTCCCTTGTATGATATGGCATTACAGAATTACATCTGCAAATAGCCTGGACATATCCTTCTACATATATCAAATGATCTTTGATTGCAAATGTAGACATGAGGCAACTGTTATCAACTGCCACCAAACTGTGCTGCTCAGGGAATAATGGCAAAGGACAAAGTCCATATGTCAGGATGAATTTTTAATCCTTTTCAAGCAGGCTGATTCTTCATCCAAGGAATCAACACATACCGAAACCCACTAGAATGTGAAGCCTTATAAAGAATATTGGGAGGTCTGATCAAAGGCATGTTTAGAATGCTACATTGGGTCTAGAGAGATGGCTACAGAGTCAAGAGTATTGATTATTCTTCTGAAGAACCTCACTTTGATTCCTAACACCACATGGGGGGCTCACAGCCATCTTTAACTTGGGTTACAGGGGATCCTATGCCTTCTTCAGTCCCCCATGGGCATTTTTTGTGTGTGATACATTCAGGTAAGACATCCCTATACACAAAATTAAAACAGCAAATAAAAATGATGTGTGGCTGAAAGTTTAAACGCCAAATCATCAACACTACCACCTGGTTGGGAGACAAACCACTGTCCTAGTCTAAGAGGGCGAGGAGAGCTGGTGAGACATCAAGCATAAAACCCGAGTTCAGTCCCTAAGACCCACTTAAAGAGACAAGCATGGTGGCAAGTATTTGTAATTCCAGGGCTGGGGTACAGAAACTGGCCAGCCAGTCTGATTAGTAATCCCCAAGAGAGTGTCCCTTGAAACAAGATGGACAGCACCTATGAAACAATATCCAAGGTTGGCCTGTATCCCCCCGCCACACACACACACATTTATGCACAGACGCAGGTACACGGTGGCAGGATCACTCCACTGCATGTGTATGTGTGCATGCAGAGCAGTGAAAGAGAAAAATGAGAAGAGGGCCAAGTATCAATGAAAAAAAAATACTAGAAACATCAGGTCCATGGCCTTGAATCAAACAAGTTGGCTGATTAAAGGAAGTGACAGGAGGAGATGCCCTGTGGAGGACCTGATCACCTGAAATAAAATAAAGTGTCACAATGAGAAGTCATGTCAGGTTTGGGCACACTTAGTGGAAAGGGTGGGGATGGGGAGAGAAGTGCTGTCCTCAGGAGAACAGACTTCTGTGGCTCCCAGATAGGCTGCTGGCAACTGAGAAGACAGGCTCTTGCATCTCCTTTGGGAAAAGGGAGTGACCAAGACAGGCAAAGCAAAGCTGCTGGCTTGAAGAATCATCATGAGTAGGTAGCAGAAAGGAAGAAAAAGCAAAAAGACAAGTAAGAGCAGAGAGAGCAAAATGAGCAAAGAGGAGGTGGAGACAGAGTGGGTACCCACGCCGCCTGGGTACACACAGGTACAACAGACACTACATGGCCTAGGGTGGAAGCCAGGAGGGAAGCTCAGGTAGAAAACCAGCTGAGGCTAGTCTGGGGAAGATAAGCCAGAATCTGTCTTTTGAAAACTTAAATAATCAAACAAATAAATATCCTGTTATGTGCCTGATTGGAGCCCTCTTGAACTTACAGTTCCTATGAATATCTGTACAAGATTGGGGTGCTGGTGAGATGGCTCAGTGGGTAAGAGCACTGACTGCTCTTCCAAAAGTCCTGGAGTTCAAATCCCAGCAACCACATGGTGGCTCACAACCACCTATAATGAGATCTGACACCCTCTTCTGGTGTGTCTGAAGTCAGCTACAGTGTACTTATTTATAATAATAAATAAACCTTTGGGCCAGAGAGAGTGGGGCCCACCCAGAGCGAGCAGGATAGAGCGGACCGAGCAGCGGTCCTAAAAAGTCAATTCCCAACAACCAGATGAAGGCTCACAACTATCTGTAGAGCTACAGTGTGCATTCCTATACGTAAAATAAATAAATAAATCTTTAAAAAAAAAATCAAGACCGGGTTTACTGCCATTCTGTCATGGAGACGTGGGAGGCTTTGGGGGCTCCCTTTTCTCCCCAAGGATACAGACAGCAGTCAGTGGTTGATGGGGAAGGAAGAGATATTATCTTCATTAGTGTAGCCAGTGATAAAGTGCCCATGTCCTAGAAACAAAATCTCACCATTCCCTATAACTAACTCTAATGAAACTCACTGAGTCACATAAAACAAAAAGAAAAACAAACAAAAAAACCCATAACCCCAGAAGCCAGTTTGGCAGAGGAAAGAGATCAGTGAGAATAGGAAAGAAACAGGAGAAGAAGGTGGGTGAACGCAGGAGAAATACATTATGTACATCTATGAAATGAAACCCATTATTATGTATAATTACTATATGCTAATAAAAACATTTTAAAAGGCATGCTTTTGACTCCAAATCTCCGGAGGCAACTTCCCTCAGCCCCTTGACTGTCAAGTCACTGTGAGTATTATGTGAAAGGAAACTCCCAGAAGTAAAGAATCTCTCAACTCCTAGAGAAGAGCAGTGAATAGCAAAGGGGTAGCAAAGGCTTTTAACCCAAATCAACCATGACAACTAAGCCTCCTCTGGGAATTCTTGGTGAATGTCCATAGGGCAAGGATAAAGGCTCGGGCCAACTCTGTTGAAACCCTCACAAGTCAAGATGGCTGCAGCTAACAAATAACTTCTCAAACCACAGGGCAGTGTCAACATTAATAAGGCCAATTGGAAATTCCTAGGAGGAACACAAAGAATGTCTACTACCCCAAAAAGAGAGTGACCTGCAAAAGGTTCTCAGGTAGATTTTGTCAGAATGAGCCTCACCTATACGGGAATGTTCACAAGCATTTCCTACCAATGGCAACCTCAACAGTGGGCAGCACAGACGCTTCTTCACTTTGGCATGACCCCCAGTATTCAAACCACTTGGCCAATGGCCATCTGTGTAAGGATAGAAGATGTACCACAGAAGGCCCTTTATATAGGAAGGAACTTTCTAGAACTTCAGGAGGAAAATACTGGTATCACAGAAAGAAAGGGGAGACCCTGTCTTGTCTTCAATCGATAACACACAACAAACTCTTTAGCTGTAGAATAAAACAGAACATCGCTAAACCGGTATCTTCCTTGTTTACCTCACTAGGATTAAGAAGAGGCAGAGGAAGGGAAGAGAACAAAAATCAGTATTGTCTTTTATTGGTAAAAAGCAGGGAGAGCAAAGAGCTTCGCTAGGACAGAGCAGCGGATAAGTGGATGGCATCCAAAAGACAGAAATCTCACCTCAAATGAAATGTTAACAAGTTTATTGACCACAGTGTCACCCCTTATTTCCCAACACAATGGTCGTCTTGCTGAATTCTGCGAAACCCACTATAAATCATTTAACATTTACTGGAGCATTTAAAGCTGCCAGGCTTATGTGTTGGAATGTGATTTGGAGGAATAAAATCGTACGTGGTGGCCTGAGCCTCACACACACTGAAAGACAACCCAGTCTTCCCTTTACTACTTAAGAGCCTCAGCAACATGGTGTAGCATCCTCCCCTGTCAGCTGTTCTCAGGAGGGACTGCCACCTTCCCTACCCTTCTCCTCACTTGCGAGCTAAGGTGGGAAAGATTCCCAAAGATACATATGTGAGCTGAAGAGAACAGCGCATGCTCATGAGTAAGATACATATACAAACACACAGGGAAATACATATGAATGTATATAGGAATACATACATAAATACGTACATGAATATGTATCCAGGCATGAATATGCATAGCTACGTGCCTGAAGCATGGCCTACAAATCTGTCATCTTCATGTGCACAGAGTTTTTTCTGTATCTCTCAAGGCTGATTATAGCCTGGTCTCTGTCTCCATCTACTCTTTCTTTGCCCCAACATGGAATGTTCAGTCTCCATGTCTATGCTGGCTTTTGTGGATTCAAATCCACATCTCTAAGCCTGGATTGCCTTCCTAACTTTTGGTTTCAATGTCCATTCACCATCTTCCAGAAAAGCATATCAGAAATTCATATCAGTGGCCCGAGTGACTTCCAAACCTCAGCTCACCCCTTCCTAGCCTGTCTCTTCCCCTTATCTGTCAGTGCGATGAGTGTCTTCCATACAACGTCCATGTACCCCAAATATTAGGGATGTCAAGCCCCATCATCATCACCTTCTAAGTCCTTCAAGTATCTCACAATACTGCTTTTCAGGACTATCACAATTCCTTCCAACCTGGGATTCTCACTCTATACACTGGCAAATGAATTATTCCAGCACACAGCTCTGAACAAGAGTCATTTATGCTCAGAAAGCCCAGGCTGTGCCCACTGTGCCCACTGGCTATGGACACAGTCTCTACAGGGCTTGCTTCTTCATGAGTCTCAGAAGCTCACTTGAAACCTTGTTAACATCTTATTCCTATGAACATGTGGGAAGATCACAATAAAACCTCTCAAAGGCCCAGTTTCCTTCCCTGTACTGTTACCTGTGGGATAACACAGATACAATACAGGAAGAACATTCTTCAACAGAACACCTAAGAAATCACACACTTCTAGTATGTCATGACAGTGAGCCCCAAACTATCAGATTTTAGAGTTCTGAGGGTTTTTTTAGATCAGGGATGTTCAACTGGTCAATCCTATGCAAAATATTTCATGCAAAATTTCTGGTCAAAAACATTTCAGATGAGGAACATAACCCAGAGTTCCCTTCCTTGACTGATTATGAGTGGAAAAAAATATAGATGTATAATGAATTATCCATTGCTGAGGTGAATGCCTTTCCATAGCAAAGTATGTCCACCAATGTGTTGTTACTACATAAATTCCTTATTCTTCATCTGCCAACTATGTTTCCAACTGATTTTCTTTTTCATCCTTTCGTGATCAACGCATCAAATAAAACTGTTCATGGTTGTGCTTTAGCACCGAGATGTTAGAGTTTTGTTGAGTATATTCAGTCACCATGAACCAGAACAACACTGCTCAAGAATCTAATGTCCACCTCTGCTGCTAACTCAAGGTAAATACCTCTCTTGTTTCATTACTTTATTCCTCAGGCTGGAGTCTGGGAATGAATGTATGTTTTCTCAAAGTTGCTGCAGACAACAATAAAGATGTTATAGATTCAATCCATGAAAAGGGTAGACAGGGAGAGAGTCAGATGGTCTTATATGATGGATGGGGTATGGTATATCTCTCTCTCTCTTTTTTTTTTTTTTTTTGGTTTTTCAAGACAGGGTTTCTCTGTCCTGGAGCTCACTTTAAAGACCAGGCTGGCCTCGAACTCAGAAATCTGTCTGCGTCTGCCTCTGCCTCCCAAGTGCGCCACCACCGCCCAGCTTGGTATATCTCTTTTTTTTTTTTTTTGGTATATCTCTTAATACACTGAAATCTAAAACTCAGACCCTTATTACCCCAACTCCTTTACCAGTAGCTGGTAAATACATCCTTTTCTTAGTTAATTTAACACTGACATAATGGGAAGAATGAATGAATTTGTACCTTAATAGCTCAATGATATATCTTTTCTTTTCCTGTTGTAAGGAAGGCTTTTTTAATGATCTCAGGAGCCATCATAAGGACAAGGTTTCGCTGCGACAAGACTACATCATACCTGAGTGGTTCCGCATTGCCTGTTATCTATCTGCATCTTTAATACATTACTACTAATTCCCCAAAAAACTATGCACTTCACAGAATGCCATGTGGACAAATGTGTAGCAGTTCCTAACAGTGATCTTTATGCATTTGTGATTACTACACACTCTGACCTCAACAACCACACCCATGTGTCATCTTCAAATGGCCTTCGTTAACAACCCATATGTTCACACTGCAAGTCAAAAGCAAAGCTGACGTTCGATCCAGCTCCTACTTATTTCATCAGCTAATGCTCTTAAGAGAATGGGTGGTGTTCTGTTATTGAAAAAGTTTCTAACTGTCAAAACAATAAACTGACTGGGTTATAGTCAGAGGCTTGTAATGCCAAGGCCAAGCCAAAAACCAGAGCATACAATAAAAAGGAAAGTTCCCCATTGTTCCGGGAAGTCTGTTTCAACACAGTGCCCGCCCATCCAGCCAATTCAAAAGACACGAAAAGTACAATCTCTGGCTATGCTATAGCCAATCCAGCCAGCGGATTTCCTTTGCTAACTTTATTTTTTTAATGTCCTCTAGACTCATCGTAAATCATTTCCAATCTAATTCTCCAGCTTCCCAATTTTAACTGTCGGCCTTATTTAAAGCATGGCCTCTATATTTAACAGATCCCATAGCCATACTGAGAGCATGAGAGCTAAGAAAGTAGATGCCGTTCTAAAATGCCTCATTCGCTGTGCGACTTTTAAAGCAGCTTAAATGTTAAACAGCTCAATTGTCTTACCTAGCAGTGATGTGGAAATGATATGTATGATTTTCTGCTAATGAACAAAATGAGAATTCCCAACCTGCCTTGAACATGGCTCCCCCTTCTATGACCCTTAGGAGCTGTTTTCATGACTTGAGTTCTAATCCACCCATGCTCCATCATGGGCAGAAAGCAGAATTCAAGGGTATTTAAATACACCTTTCCTTGTCTGCAGTGAGATACATGCTGTTCATGGTGGCATTTTGTTAACCTATAGCCTGGGATGGCTTTTACTAACACTGAAAAGTAAATGATATTTGCTAAGGTACAAGGGAACAGTTGACAGTTGCTTTCAAGGGTTCTCAAGGGAGGGGAAAAAAGGAAGAAGGGAAAAAATGTGGTGGCAGTTACAACAAATTAACAACATATAATAAAAACGCCATAAACATGCGGCATACATAATAAATCTAATCAAGTCTACAAGGCAGGCAGATAAAAATGACTAACGGCCACTACGCCTGAAAAGGAAAGAAAAACTCTGTCCCCAGTTATTCATCACAGCTAATACTCTGACCATTCTACCAGGAGATCAAATGATCTTCAGACTTACACTTGTCTTTCAGCAAAAGGTCTCTCACTTCCTATTGTATTTTCTGAGAACCCAGGAAAACAACACAGTAGACTAGCTGCATTGTAATGAAAGTTACAGAGCAGGGGGTGGGAGGGTGGGGGTGGGCGGAGGTAGTGTAAAGATTCTCAGAACTTTTGTCTCTATGAGCAGAAATTTTAACAATAAAGAAAACCAAAACTCTAATGTCTGGGCATAGATATGATAAAAAGTACTGTCTGGAGGTAACACATAGTCATTTATTTCTTGGCTGTCTGAATTCCCATCCCAGTTCTGATATGGTTCAAGTTGGTAGAGAGCCCTGGCCTATAAAGGATTTTTCATAGTAAACAGGTAAGGGAGTGAGGACATTAAAGCTAAGAAAAAGAGGATAAATTGCAGCTGGGCCATGAGACAGAGTCCATGGCTAACAAAGGAATAGAAACTTCTACAAAAGGCACAGAAGCTTTATTCTGGGTCTAGGCTCTGAGAAGGGGTAGTCTATTCTCTGAGTGTTGTGAGTGAGAGTCATCAAAGAGCAGCGCCCTCACATGCTGGGGGCTGGGGGCAGGAGTAAATACATAGAATTAAGTAAATTACCTTACTGTTTTGGGTTTTTTTTTTTTAACTAAAAGTGGTTCAAATGAATAAATTACGAGTTGTTCCTCAAAGGAAAAAAAAAAAAAAAACAAAAAACAAAGGGATTTCAGAAGACGTCCCAGAGATGTAACAGACTATGAGTAAATCAGAACAATTAAAAACCATTAAAGATAGAATAATTGAGAATACCTGTTTGGGTAACAATGACTCTCTTGAATTCCTTATAACAGAGGGTCTATTTTAAATCAGTTTTTGTAAAAACTTGCATAACTTAGCAATAATTGTGGATTTTTAAATTTATCTATATCCACAAGAACATAAAGTGAAAACCATAAAATACAGACTGACTCCAGCTGTTAAGTGTTGGCATTTTGTCTTTAAAAAAAAAAAAAAGTTCAAAAATCTGTTTCCTTAAAGCAAGGAAATGTGGGAAAAGGCCATCATGCCGGTGGGAACCTGAGCAGCTCTTGCTACGGTTTCCTGCAAGAGACAGCAAGCTTTCGTGAAAGAGAACCGCGCTGCCAAGGCAAATAGTGTTTGCCTTCACACCCAAGAACAAACTGTGTGCATGGCAGAGGCTGGGAAGGACTAGGAGCAGCTGGAGAGGACCTAGGCAAGGTAACAGCAGTGTCAGGCTACTGTAAACTGGTTCTCACTTTCCCATCCTCAAGTTAGCATCCAAGACAGAACAGAGCTTTCACCTGGCATCCCAGCAGCAGGGATGCAGGCCAGGCTACAATTCACAACCCCTTTATTCCAAATCAACAAGCTGAGAGTGGGAGGGAGAGAGAGGGAGAGAGAGAGAGAGA
>NW_022196903.1:93105881-93106788 GCF_008632895.1 Mastomys coucha
GGGGAAGAGGGAGGGAGGGAGGGGGGAGGTGAGACAGAGAAACAGAGACAGACTGACTTCTTGCAGGGAGATCCTAAGGAACAAGGAGACCCAGCTTCAAACGCGTTACCAGAAATTTTCGTACTCAATGCAATGTGCAGCCACCTTCTCTCCAAGCAGGAAATGCTCCCTGAAACCTTGTAAACCAAAAGCCAAAAGTTCTGCCAAACCAAACTGAAGGAGCAGCTCCCAGAGCCTCCTTGATTTGGCCTCAGGGACCACATGCCAGGAGGTTGGGGTGGGGGTATATGGCAGAAATCCAGCAGTGCAAAAGTACCCAGAGAGAAAGGTTTACTCCATGAGGACATCTTGCATGCAGAAGGGTCAAGTAAACAAAGTTTTACTGCTCACTGATAAGCTGCCATTACTAAGTCTCCAATTCAAAACGGCTGAATAAGAAAAGACTTTAAATTCCCTTTGTCCATTCTGCTCTGAACAAACATTTAAAATGGCTAGGGGTAGGGGAGAGAGGACCCTCATGGGATTAAGCCTGCCTCTGCAGGTAAGGGTCTCCTCCACACCCATAATACTTAAGTGGGGCTGGGAGTGTCCTATTCAAAGTAGAAAATCAAACACCCACAGTTCCAGTCTCTCTTCTCTGTGGGCACTATGACTTACACCGGCTCACAAAAATACCATGGGACCCAAGAAACGACAGGAAAGAAACAAGAAACAGCATGAATGGAAGGTCTGAGTGTTCTCACCTACAGATATAAAGATTGCCAAAAGGAAAGAAAAACAAAGCACACATTTCCAATTCTAGATTGGATGTAATAAGATTTCAATATTACGAATTAAGTTGTCTTGCCTCCTCTGGTTTAAAATTAGAAACCTTTGTCTTTTCTGCCTGACCGACCCACATCTCATG
>NW_022196903.1:93106913-93143422 GCF_008632895.1 Mastomys coucha
CCCCGCCAGACACCATCACAGAGTCAATGCTGCAGGCCTCCGGGATGATTGATGGAACTCACTGGTTCTTTTCAGCATTCCCTACTTCGTTTGGTCGCTGGCGAAAACCAGGAAGCCACACACACACACATTTTGGTCTTTTGCTTGTTCGAGCCCCAATTCTCCAGTGCCAGCTTGCAGCCAACGTCCTTGCAGCCCATGGTAGGCAGGCCACAAGGTTCAAGCTAACTGCAGAGTGTTACTACACTGAACATCTGGTCATGAATGAAGGGATTGCCCACTAACGCTCAGCGTTGGGCAGCTGATGAAAAATTCAACATTTTCCTTGTTGGCACAGTGGTTTGGGAGAATTCTCTAGAGCATCCTGAATTATATTAAGAAAATTTCACCGCAGCAATCTATATCTGTGAGAACAGCTGGTGTTGAAAGGGTTCCGCTGCTCTCTCCCCGTGCTGGGGGACCTCATGTTGGATCAGGACACTTTTACTACATTTGTCCTTGAAACTCAGCCTTCACTCTGAGCAAACCGGTGGAGAAACTGGCAGCCAAGGCACCTCCCAGCTGCTGGATTGCACACATCTTAATTCAGGGAAAGAGTTAAAAAAAAAGAAATCAAATTAAAAAAAACAAACAAACAACCCTGCTATTGAGCTAAGTGGACACGACCATCAGTATAGCTTTTCTTTTTAAATAAAATACACCCAAATGGTAACAAAAACTCGATATCACACTGGTCTCCAAGACCAGGCAATTTCTCAAATTTTTCAGTTGAAAATAAGAGTCCCTTATAAAACACAACTAGATACAAAAATTCGTCCAGACATTATTGTCTCTCAGCATATAGCTACTCCAACTCTTTCCTTATACCTAAGGGTGACATCCTTAATGCCAATCAGATGTGGGATGTTAGGTGTCACTCAGCTCTGGGAGAAGATACATCAACAGAGGTTTGCAGCGATTCTATAGCCAAGAAATCCTCTAAAAATATTATAGTATTTAAAGAAATTGACTTGTTTATGGAATATATGTGATATGATCGTTATTATTATTATCATTATTACTTTTTTTTTAAAGGAAGTGGTAAACTTAAGTTGAGCTAAATTTAGGCTATTATCTATGCAGCATAAATTTCACTTCTGTGTGTAAATGCTAACTTGCATATTTCTCCATGGTAACAAACTATGATTAAAACAACAGTGGAGCCAGCCTTTAAGGCCACCTGTTTAACTAGGAACAACCTAATTTACAAAAAAAAAAAACCCTAAAACTCTGGGTATATTTTGTGCGATCGATGCCACCCATTTCCCAGCAGAAAGCTCCCTCTGTCATAGACATGTAATTGCAGCGCACTTCGCTGAGGGTCGTAATCATTCTTTTTTTAACTAGTGTAATTTTTTCATGTATTGTTCACCCCAACATAAGTGGTATTTAAGATTATAAAGAATAAGACCCTAATAACTCTTTCCAAAAAGGAAGTTATTTTACCACTTGGAAGGGATTAATTTACCTAGAAAGTATCCTCACATTTCACAAAGAGAACTAATAAAAGTGGGGAGAAAAAATTCAAAGGAAAATGACTGAGATAGCAAGCCACATTCAAACTCATTTTTTTTTTATTGAGATAGCCTTGTAATTTACTAATGAAGAAATGGACTATTTTATTGGTGAAATTAAAAGAAATAATTATAATATGTCCAAGAATAGTAAAAATGTAGGTATAAGCAGTATTTCCTTATTTAATTATAAAGCATAAAAGTGGATTTGAATGTGATTCATTCTGAAACCTGAGAATTAGGTTCAGAATTTAGATACTGAAAACCCCTTGAAGTTGAAACATCATGATAACAGGTCGGAGGTCTGATGTGAGGCCTGTGACTCACATGCATGACACAGAATGCAGAAGGACCTCACTAAAAACCTTATTTGAAACAAAAACAGGTTCCTGGGTTTTTTTTTTTCCTGTCTCTGTGTCTTTACATGATGTAATGTCTAAGGCCACATTTCATACTGTTAAGTAATGATGACTGTATAAAACTCATGATAAAATACTCATAAAATGTGACAATTTATAATTTGATGTATACTTGCTTCTAGAATATCACATACCTTCACGCAGTAGATGCTAATTAGATAACAATGGCTTTACTTTAATACCTATAAAACCTGCCTTTAAAACCAAATCCTGTTAAGCATCGTCTTTTCAAGCTGACACAGCCCATTTCCAGGGTCATATTTAAAATAACTAGGCCCCCCTGCTAGTAAATGATACAATAAAACTAAAAAATGATAACTAAGTGGAACGCAAAACTGTCAAAATTTAACAATTATCTTCCAGTATTCCAAGAGAATCTCGACAAAGGCTATTTAAGAAATCAAAGAAGGGTCAAGATTCTGAAATTCAGATTCCCTACGCCATTACATAATTCCTGAAAAGCAGTCTCAGAAAACTGGACCCAGGGTCATAGGGACTCCATGAGATTCTGTTGCTAGCTAGGGCAAGGGTTTCTGAAAAGCAAAGGGAAACCCTATCCAGGTATCAACAACAATCACTGTGGGGCGTGAGGAATGACTTGCTATGCTTGTAGAGGGCCTGAATTCCATTCCCAGTACCCAAACCGCACAGCTCACAATTGCCCATAACTCCAGCTCCAAGAAGACTCAACATTCTGGCCTTAGAGAACACCTGCACACTAGTATGTAGCTCTTACTCACATACACATAAGTAATAAAAACAAATATTATAAAACAAGAAGAATACCAATTGTGTGACACAAATTTCTCCATGAGTTACCAGGTCCCAAAGAATAGTATGTAAAGAAGTGGTTATTTTTGGAGGTACAAATATGTCTGCTTGTTTGTTTATAAGAACAATATGACTCTCTTAAGACAGATTTTGAAAACAGTAATAATGAACCACCTTGGTAAGCTCCCCCTTACTTCAAATCCAATCTATCCATTTAGAGTCAAAGACCTGGAGAAGGAATTTTGTGGACAATGGTCATTGATTCTAACAGCCCAGATCTTAGTCAAGAGAAACACGCAGGTGATCTGAGGGTACAAGCCAGGATCTGTGAACTGCTGCTAATGAGGTAACCATGTTCACCACAAATTCCTTTACTATGGTCCTCTAAACATTATATATAACTAATTAATAAAGACACACTGAATAGCTGAGTAAATAGAAGGATAAAAAGAATATTGACTCTGATTTCTATGTATTAGCGCATGTCTTTGCATTGACTGACAGATAGCTACATGTCCTGTTAATCCCTCATTATGCCAACTGTGAAGGGTTGGATAAGAATGCCTCCTATGGGTTCATGCTTAGTCTTCAAGAGGTGTGGCCTTGGTAGAGGAAGTATGTCACTAGGGATGGGCTTTGAGGTTTCAAAAGCCTGAGCCAGGCCCAGGGTTAGTCTATCTAACTTACAGATCAAGATGTAAAACCCAGCTACTTCTCCAGCACCATGTCTGCCTAATCAACATCATTCTCCCTATCATGATGATAATGAACTAACTTTTATAACTCTAGCCAATATCCAAATTAAATGCTTACTTGCTTTTCTTTCTTCCTTCCTTCCTTTCCTTCTTCCCTTCCTTACTGTTCCTTACTTTTTTTTTAAAATGCTCTTTTATGAGTTTCCCTCGTTACAGTGGGAAAAACAACAGAACAGTGACCAAGAGACCAACCCTGAGCATCATAAAATAGCACAAAGTCTCCCAAGTTAAACAGCTAATAGAAGGAACCCAACGGCTTGTCTCAGACACTTCGAGATTTGTTTGGGGACTCAAACTCTAATATTCCTGTCATCAGTTTGCTTGTAAATTAAAAAGTGGCCCTACAATAGAGGCCAAGGCATCTGTTACCTCGCACTGCACCTGGTACATGGAGGCTGACTGCCTGAGTCCACTTAATGACTAAATAGATTCTAAGTTTCCTCTTAGTTTGAACATAGCTAGAATAAAGACTCATTAACCACACAATCATCTGACATGCAGAATCTACAAGAATAAGCTCTAAGCAACACTACTACCCCACCCTTTCCCCACTCCACCTTACTACCTGAGGCCAGCCACATCCATCTGCTTTCTCTCCCTCAATTCTACCAAGACCAAGTCACATCTTATCCCAACCCATTGGTTATTCCCAACATCTAGCTTCTGCTGGCTACCTCCTTCTTACCAAGAATATCTCAGCTCAAATACCATCTCCTCCAGAAAGTCTAACTGGACTAAAAATCACCCTCTCCCCATCATTCAGCTGCATCCCTCTGCACTGACACTTCGATTGGACATTGTTCTTCATTATAGGTTTCAAGTGTGTCTCAGACTAGAAGTCTGTTCTTAGCAGTCTTGTTAACTGTTGTATTTCCAGAACTCACAGCCCTGGCTAGGTCACAGAGTCTCCCACAAGTGATTGCTACATGGACAAATGAATCATATCCCACATCACACTGGTCTCCAACAATACATCCTTCCTCCCCAGAAACATGGAATCCTTTCATATGGTCAATGTTTTGCAATTTCCTGAGTGAATGGGGAGGGGAGAGCTTTAGTTATGAATGACTAGGCTACATTAAAATGGGTTCTAAATGCTCTGCGAAAAGAAGTTGGTTCTTTTAATGATACACTGAGGAAGAAGCATCTTTGAATCACTGGGAACCAGAATAGGGTTGCATAATGCAAGCTTTATTTACACAAATCTTTTCCTTGTTAATTAATCACCCAACATCAAGGGGGAGTCTTAGAGGAGAGGGAGTAACTAGGGCTCCATTAAGAAAGAGGGAGCAAGCATTTGTGAATGAACTAGAATCCAGAGTACTATGAACCCTGTTATAGGACGATTACAACAATACTTTGCAGTAGATAGTGCGTAGGCCTCAGTGAGACTCCAAAGGAATCAGCTCTACACTGTCTTTTTTGGATTCTCAATCTCAAGATGAAGATACATACAAACAAGCATTATCTAGTCCACTGGGTAAAGAGGAAATTTGTTTGAGGAAGTTGAGCCAGCTTGCCCAGTAGCCAAGCCAGGACTTGGTTCAAGAAGTCTAAGTCAAAACCAAAGGCTTCATTCATATACTTGTATCCTGTAAGGGCAGGGTTGTTACCAGGCATGTAATACATACAGCTTTTAAAAGCCATGTTCAGGGAACATCAGGCCTGAGGCAAATATGGTTTTGTGACCCTAAATCTGGTAAGGAAAATAACATGAGACACTGAAAACTTTTACATGACAGAAAGAGCATATTGGGATGGGGAAAGGCAGGCTACATAATTGATGGGGCCTAGGGGAAAATGAAAATTGAGGCAACTTGATGAAAACTGTTAAGAACATCAACATAGACACTATGACATTATGCTGGTATGATTCCCTTCAAGGCACAGTCTGGGGAGATGGGAAGGTTTTCTATCCAAGAAGCAGACGAGTCTATGTATTTTCTTTCTATGAAACTATGCACTCTCTGTGTCTCAGTTTTATTCATCACTTGAGAGAATTCAATGCATGAGTCATCAAGAATCCATTTCTAAATGGAAGAAACTGCCCTGAGGAAGGGCAAGAACTTTTAACTGAGCTTGAAGCCAGGTCATCACACGGTGGCCTATGAAACTGCATGCATGGTGAATGTCTACAAGATCAAGCTCCTTTAGAAATGGACCACATATAAACAGACTCAAAGGCTCCAAACTTCAAATGAAGCCGGTGGCAAAAGATCCACCAACAGGCTCCATCTATTACATGACATATGTGCATGACTCTGAATGAGAATGCCCCCATACATTCATATGTTTTAATGCTTAGCTCCCAATTGGTAGAACTGTTTGGGAAGGATTAGGAGGTGTGTCCTTGTTAAGGGGGGGGTGGGGGGAGGCTTTGAGATTTTAAAAGATTCACACCAATCACAATATTCATTGTTATTCTCTCTCTCTCCTCCCCCCCTTCTCTCTCTCTTTCCCTCCCACTCTCTCTGCCTGGTGGTAGGTTTTGGCTCAAGAAACAAAGTCTGTGCTACTACTGCAGTGCCGTGATCAGTGCCTGCTGCCATGCTACATGCCATGGTGGTCACAGACTTGTCCTTTGAAAGCATATGCCCTCATTAAGTGATTTGCTCTGTAAGTTGCCTTGGTAGTGGAATCCTGTCACAGCAATAGAAAATTGACTAAGACACTAACCCTCGGCAGCTGACTAGACTACCTGGCTAGAGAGCATTGGAATCTACTTCCCCACGTCCAGACCTGGAGCTGTTATGGAGATTAAAGGAGAGAGATAAGAAACTAGCCCTGCTTTTTGCCACAGATACGAAGGATCCAAACTTAAGTACCCATGTTTGTGTGGCAGGTACTTGATTGGCTGAGCCTCTACAGAGCCACCTCTACAGCCTCAGAGTATAAAAAGTTGTACATGGATGGGTTTGAACATGTTCTACTATAAAAAAAAAAAAAATTATGATGCTCAACAGTCTGGCTCTTTTGCTACATCCAACATGTACTTTGTTTCTGTTATGGAGACTGACTCTAGGATCTCGTACATGTCAGATAACCACTCCAGCACTAGGCAACATCTTCACCTTCTTTTTGCTTATTTTGAGAGAATATCTAAGTTGGTCAAGCTGGCCTCCAACCCATTTGTAGTCCAGATAGGCCTTGAACTTTCAAAGTAGTGGGGATGTAGGACTGTGGCAACAGGTCAAGCTATCACACATTTAAAATGCACTTTATGTGGCAGATGATATAGTAATTGGTCTTAGAAGAATACATCCTGACTGTTGGCAACATTTAGAGCAACACAGGAAGGGAAAAGCAAATGAGTACCACTAAAATATACATGTGGCATCCTGCACATGATGCTAGTCCCACAGTGCCATGAGAGCAAACGCAGGAAGATACCCAATTTTCAGCTGAGGATAAATGAGGTCACAATACTAAGGACCTACCACAAAAATCCTGACTCGCTTCAAAACCCATTGAATATATGATGCTCTGATGTCTTTAATGACTACTACTTCTATTCACTTTCTGTCTAACCAGGAAGAGGTATACCTCCACGTGTCTGGAAGAACTTCCCTCCAAAGTAGTGCGGTATAGTATGACTTATTTTGTGTGCCTGGCCCTTTAAAAGACTATGCCCTTCGGTTTCAATTGTCTCTTATAATTCAGGGAACAGAAGAGGACATAAAAAAGGCAACAAAGGCTGAGACAGATTGGGTAGGGGTGGAGAAGGGTCCAGGACACAGAGAAGTCAGGTCCAGGTGACAGAAGAGTGGGGTTAGAGAGAGAGCTGGTGCAGGAATAAAGAACATTGAGTGGGGCTAGAGAAGAGACAGAAGGAGATGGAGCAGGATGAAAATAGGATAGGGTTGAGAGTGAATGGGGCAAAGTGAGCAGAGAAGACAGTAGGTGAGGATGAACAGGAGAGGCTGAGCTGAGCCAGAGCAGGTGCTGTTGGGAGACAGTATCAAAAAAAAAAAAAAAAAAACAGTTAGGAAACAGTCCAGAGAAGGATCCACACAAAGTATCAAAATTGGTTAGGAGATAATCAGGAGAAGGATCCCACAAAGTATCAAAAAACTGTTAGGAGACAATCAGGAGACAATCAGGAGATCCGCACAAGGTACAGAATACAGAAAAGCTCAGTGAGGCAGTGGTGAGGAAGGAACAGTGAGAGGAAACAACTGGCAGAGAGACCAGAGCAAAGAGGGGAGGGAGGAAAGAGGGGAGGGAGGAAAGAGGGGAGGTAAGAAAGAGGGGAGGGCGGAAAGGAATAGGTTAGGAGAAATGAGAAAGGCCAAGGCCACTGCCTTCTGCCCCCAGATTGGCTTTGATATATGACCATTTTCTTTGTCTTTTCTCCTCCTCCAGAAGCTAGAAACCACTTTCCAAACCTTCTATAGCTTCTATCACTTCAGAGTCTTAACATTATTTTAACAGAGCTTTGTGTGTGCAAATACACTAAAACCAGGAATGGGGCGTCTCTTGTTGGAAGCATCCATCTAATCTAACTGTATATATATCAAGCCTGTGTGCAATACGCATGTCAACACAGCTTAAATGATATCTTGTCTCCATTGCTTCTGATTACTTTCGATTCTCATATTAACCTCTCTCAGTTTTCTTTCTCTCTTTTTCAAACAGTGTGGGAATTTTTGCTCTTTGAAACTTGAAAGAAACATATTTCAGTTCTTGCTATGAAGCAAGACACAAATCGAAATCTCATCAGCACCTCTGTCTCATTAGTTTCCCTTAAACACCTACTTTGCTGGTATGAGCTCACGTGGACCTTTCGCACTGCCTAAATTCCAACACACAATCTCCACACAACAATAAACCCGTGGCTCATTTGCCTTGCTTCCCAGAGCAGCGATGTCACTCATGCCTAGAGCCACGGGCTGGGCTCGCAGAGCGATTCCGCTCCCATTTCACGTCAGTCAATGGAGCCTTCTGTGGAAAAGCTTTTAACAACCACATCTGGCCTCTAATAAATCACGGCACTTTGTCTTCCTGCCAAAACTCCTCCTTTATCTAACTTACATCTTCATGATGAGATAGGAAATCACGCATTATGGAGGTGACAAACAAGTGTAATTATGTCATTAGTAGCCATTTAGTCTACAAAGGTGCTCAAAAAAGAAATACAAAGCACAATGAGAAATATAGGATAATACATTGATCACAGTTCTAATCCGCTTTTACTTCATGAGTGTAAAAAGCGGGCGTAATTCTTGGGCACAGCAGGCAGTAATGGCATACCACTTTATGAACTATACAGCTATTTTATTCCCCTATCTACTTAAAAATAAAAAAGCATTTAATAGCTTGATTTGGACATAAAAGTTATTTGTGATGCCTCGCTGATTATAATATTTATTTTTCAGACGTTGGTTGAAGTGACTTTTTGTATTACAAAAGGAACTTGAGTTATTTGGGTTTAGGGAATTTAACAGCCATCATGTGTGCATCCATGTGCATGTGTGCACTCATGTGTGGGACCGCATAGTCCACATACGCATGTGTGTATGTGTGCCTGAGAATCCGTGGACATGCACAGATACCATCCCTAAAGGAAATGGTAGCATCGGTTCTCAGCTGGGATCCCAACTGGTGATGAAACAATCAAGAAAGCAGCCTGTTCTTAAGGCGATGTCACAGAAAAATGCCCACTGCTTTCTACAATTAGTGTTTGGGGGATCTTTTATCCCCAGACCTGATTTCTTCCATATAGATCACAAATAAACATCCAAGGATGGCCTGGCAGGAGGAATTATGTGTATTCTAAAAATTCTAGGAAGCTGCCCATCTACCCCATAGTTTATAAATTCAAATGCCCGATCCTGTGAAGACTATAGCACCCCAACATCGACCCAGACGGAGGCACCACTGAGAGATGGGGGGTGGGAACATATAAGAACCTACCTGGAAACTCCTGAATAGAGAGAATGATGGAACTTCCATTTTCTGAGTGGCCACTGCGAAAATGAGCTAGTGCAGATAAATACGGGTAGTGTCTCAGCGACAACATGCTCAACCATGGCAGGCCAAATTGTTTCAAATAGGGAACACCTTTCAGCAACTAGCAACTCCCCACCTCTTAGGGACTTCCACTACCATGCAATGGATAATGGATACACAATGGCGACTCTGGGACTCACCGAGAAATTTTGCATTTGTTAGTCGAATGGATACACTGAAAATGCCACTGAGGCTTCACATCAACCTTCTAATCTAAAGGCAATAAAGAGGTAAACACAGTGCCAAAAAAACCAAAAAACCAAAAAAACATTAAAGTTGGGGGGCTGCAGAGATGGCTTAGTCAGTAAACTGCTGGCCACAGGAGCATGGGAACCTGAGTCTGGAGCCCCAGGAGCCATGAAAAGCTGGGTACAGATGCACAAGGCTGAGGAGGAACCAACAAGAGGACTCTGGGGCTCACTGGCCATTAGGCTTTGCCATACATATCAGAGGTGCAGGGTCAATGAGACATATCTCAAAACAATAAGGCTAAGAATAATTGAGGAACACACCATACACCTAATTCTGGCCTCTACATGAATACGTAGGCTTCTATGTTCACCCACACATACATACTTACAAGTGTACACACACATGTATTCACAAGTGCACATACATGAATGCAAAATGTACATATACAAAGATGGAATTAGTAACTTTTACACCAAATATAACTGAGGAGATATTAATAATTATGGCCACCATCTCCAGGTAGCTCAACTTTTTAATGTATATACAATACATTCTTGTTTTTTCCATGCAATAGAACTGTAGGTTATCCTGGACAATTTGGAGACTGAATTCATTCCTTTTTACTTTAAATTTGCAAATGCATGAAATATTATGCATATATCACTGGTAATGTACTAATAGTATTATCTGGCTGATCCATGTAATGAAACTATTTCACATTCTTTGTGAACTTTATCTAAAAGGCAGGTGGTTAATTGAACAGAATGTTTATAAGGCACAGATTTCTTTGATCAATTTGTATATAATTATTGGTTTGTGTTTACTTTAACCTAGATATAGAACTTCAGATTCTTTAAAAGATACTTGGGAAGTAAAAGCATCTTTTTTTTTTTTTTGATAGCAATATAGTTTGTAAAGAGAACAAAGCTCCCAAGTAAGCAATAGGCAACAAGGAGATGGGAAATCTTCTTACCACTGTTCAACACACTTAGAGAAGAAATCCAAAGTAAATATTACAAGCTTTGGAAGATCCTTCAGTCAGGAAAGTGTTTCCCTTGCAGTGTAAGAACCAAAGACTGATTGCCAAACCTACAGTTTTTGTTGTTGTTGGCTTTGCTTTTTGTTTGTTTGGTTTTGTTTTGGGGTTTTGTTCTTTTGTTTTGTTTTGTTTTGTTTAAAGATGAGCTCTCAAAAGGAATCAGTAGGCAAAGGTACCTACCTCCGGGCCTGAAAACCTGAGTTCAATCGCTAGAACATGGTAGAAGGAGAGAGGTGACTCCTTAAAGCTATCCTCTGGCCTCCATGTGCACACCACGGCATGTGTGTATCTATACACATCAATAAACAGATGTATTAAAAGGGAGGCGTGACAGAGGTATCCATTTATAACTCTAGTGGTGGGAAGAGAGTCAGAATCCTGGAGCTTGCAGCTAGCCAGCATAGCATAATTGAGAGTTCTATACCAGTAAGACCTTGACTCTAAAGGGCATGGGGAAGGGTGCAGATGGTGCCTGAGCAAGGACAACAGAAGTTACCCTCTGGCTTCACACTCCACTCCTGCTACACACACGCACCTGGACACTCATGAATCCAGATGCACACACAGAAAAAAGTATTTATTACAAACAAATGCAGGGCACAAAATATGGCGGATAACTGATTCCTTTTCAAGAATTTCCTAACCACTCAAGTGTTCAGCAGAATTTAACCTACAAGCTTGCAGCTGGGTTTTCAGGGGCTGGGTCTGTCTCCCATCAAAGAATGAGACTTTGTGTTCTGCAATTCCCTACCACCACTCAAACAACTTGGACATTTACAATTTCAGTTTTTTTTTTTTTTTAAGAAATGCTTATCTGGAGTCACATGTGTCTCCCGTTACATCCGTGAGTGAAAGTACTCACTTCAACACTATATTTATCAATTCCCCTGCCTACTGTCTCCTGGGTACTAGTAGTTCGAAAGTTCAAGCAGGTTCCTGAATACACTGAGACAGAAAACAGGCACCCATTCCCTACTTGTAACTTAGATTCTAGTGCCTTTTAGCATGATCTAATGTACAACAGGGAGGAAGAGAGTTGCCACGGAGGGTACTGGTTCCTGTGAATGGCATTTCTCATTTCGACTGAGAACGCTGTCTTGGTTAAGTCGAGAGTGTCAGGACTATACAGAAACAGAGTTCTGAGCACACCTCAGGATGAGGAAAAGAAAACCTCCTTCCTCTGAAGACAGCCCATCCTTCGATGACATAGTTCCTAATCTATTTCCCTTGGCTGCAGTGTTGATCACTGTACCCAGGGCTCTACAGGTCCCTGAGAGTAGTGGCTTAGGGAGCAAGCTCAGACAGGAAGCAATCTGTGAAAAGCACTGCAGTTAGGATGAACTAACCCACTGCCCTCTTGTCTTAATAAGCCGATCTATAGTAAACAACTGAGGCTGAGGCTTCTTTAATTTGATCAGGACTGAACTAACCATGTGGTCCTCCCTGGGTTTTTAATTCAGTCTGACTCAAGAGTTACCCTGTCCACAGACCTAAAACAGCAGAAGCTGGATGTACTGCCCTCAGCTCTAACCCATTCTCAGAATCTTGGTTCTTCAATAACTGCATGAAAGTACTTAAAGTACTTAGGAGTCTGTGTATATATTTGAAATACATCTATATCATCTATATCTATATATATCTATGTCTGTCTCTCTATCTATCTATCTATCTACCTATCTATTCTCTAAAAATTTTACCTATATATATATATAAACACATAAAAAGTAGTGCAGAATTTAATCTTGCAAAATGGAAAGAGGAAAAACTTACGTAGAGTCCTGGCTATACCTGGAATGTTTTGTTCCTGTTCAATACACCCATCTTACAGGGGAAATGGGACAAAATCTAACAGCTGTTCCTTCAGGCTGCAGGATAAGCCGATGATGGCTAATATCTGTACTTGAACTTTTACATGTTCTCAGTTCTCTGCCTACCCTTTGTCTCATACACCTCATTTTGAAAATGGTTTGAAATCCGTTCACTCAACTGTCTGTGTTCTTACAAACCCTTGGCCATGATCTTTGTCATGGTTTTTAAGGGTCTGGCCTATAGTTGGTTGGCTGTTGTGTGTGTGTTTGTCTGTTTTTGGTTTTGTGCCTGGGGTGAGAAAGAACAGCATGGTGGATGGATCTTGTCTTGGAGGGAATTGCCTCTTTCATTCAGACAAGGAAATAGGAAGAACAGAAGAAAGCCCCAGGGACGAAGCATCCTTCAAGGAAATGTCCAAGTCTCAGAGTCCTTCAACTAGCCTAGATTTTCTATGTCTCAGCATCTCACAATAATGTCAACCAATTATGAATCCACCCAAGATTTCACCCACTAATTAGGTCTATATTCCTAAAATCCTAGACGTGAACACAGCTCTTGACACATGAGCCTTTAGGAGGAGATACTGCCTATTCAAACCAGGACATAATGAAGACCAACCTCTTCAAACTCAGGATATATATAAACAGCCTGAGGCAGGACAGGGCCCATGGATGTCTGCTAGTTGGATGATGAAAAGACAATGGCTCTTCTCAGTGACAGGGACAAGGTTATCCACCAACATAACCAAAACCCTACCTAGACTTCTAGACTGGAGGGGATGCTTTCAAGGGATGACCTGGATCCCTACCTTCTTGCCTTCATGCTGACAGCTGCTCAGTGGCTGAGAAAATAAAAGCAGCACAGCGGGGGAGGGGGGTGCATCCATCTTGGGCTGGGGGCTAGGAAGATGGTAGAGTACTTACATGGGAAAGAAGAGACAGGCAGATTCCCCTGGCTCCTCCTTACTAACAGTAGAGTATTTTCTCTTTGAATGATGGAATGGGTATCCTCCCCACCCCCACAAAACAACAACAACAATAACAACAACAAAAAACCCTGCTCATCACAATGGATGCAAAGAAAAGAACATCCTATGAAAAGCACTTCTTCAGTCATGTCCACTTACGCTAAGGCCAAGCATGATGAAAGATATTTATGAAGCCAGTCAAAGCAGAGACAATGGCCTAGGGATGGTCACATCCACGTAAGGGGTGGGCAACTGGACCTCAGAGAGTCCTTAGTTACTTACAAATAGGACTTGGCTGTTACTTGACACAGTGTTAACTCGCTTCCCAAGAATCAAGGCCAAAGCTGCAGATTTTCATAGTGACACCTGACCAGGTTTCTAAAAATGTGTACAAAGGCCATTAAGTAGAAAAAAAGAAACATAATTGTTGACTTTAAATATGCAGGCAAAAGTCATGGTAAATAACAATAATTTGCTTGGAATATTGTTCTGTGCAGCATTTCACAGAAATCCAGCATACAATTTTCAGCAAAGTGCAGGCAAATTAATTGTATACTTTCACCTTTTCTTCGCAACTCATGTATGAGAAGAATAACATTTTACCGCACACGGAGAAGCCCCCGAGGCTGCACGGGGTTTTGAAAAGAACCTAATCAATAGTATCAACTGAACCTGGGATTAGATTAACCGGCAGACAGAGGCGAACAGCCTATAGCTGCTGAGAAGCATCAGTCCTGTGGAGGCTTTCAGCCTCCCCTTCCCTGACGGCAGGCAGGCGACAGGGCAATGGAGTTCACGTGCAGAGACGGAATCTGGGAGCAAGTGCTACCCTGGGTACTGGGAGTGACACCAGTAAAGGTTCTGGAAACGCCTGCGTCAAAGGAACCTTGTGAGCCAGCATGGTGCTAGCTTCCAAGTCCCTGGTGGGTTGCCCCTGGGTGCCTTCACCACTGACGGGGAAAGCTGGCATGGGTCACATCTCAACGTGAGACCCAAGTGAAACCCAGACATACTTCCTATGGCCTGTAGAAATGGAAGTGTGATGAATGGCTTAGCTTCCCTGCCACTTTCCTGTCTCCGCTGTGAAATGAATAGAGGAACGGAAGTCATCCCCAAAGACAACCGGGAGCATTATGAATGCACAACGGAGGTTAACAGGTCGGCTATTTCATCAGAAGACCTAGGTCTTCTAACCTGAAGACCCAAGCAGCTGCCACCACTCAACTCACTGCACGACTACCGTGCAGACACACTCCTACCCACATCTCTGGGCTGTGCAAGTCTCCCTAGCAAGTCACGGGATCCCCATTTCACAGATGGAAAGGCAAGCTGAATGAAAGTCCACCTCTCCAGTTTCTGGAAGGAGGAAGCAGCCATCTCAGAAGGAAAGGCGGGTGTGTCTGCTGGGGAGGCTCCGGCTCCAGTAACAGCAGTCGGTAGTCCCATCTGCCCTTCAGAGTCACTCTGGGGGCTGACACGATTCTGATGCTCAAAACACAATCCAGACCAGTTAAATAAGAGTTTCTGGGTCCAGAATTTGGACACTGGTAGTTTTTAAAGCTTCCCCCATGACGTCAATGTGCAGACATATGTGACGGCTATTCTGGTCCCCATATAACAGCAGACACGTGGTCCTTCCCTGGTGCATTTGTGTCCTTTGCCTAACAGTATAAACAAAACATTTTCCTTTCTTACAGTTCTGGGACTCATGAATCTAGCTGTAAGGAGTTTCAGTGAGATTAAAGTCCCTTCTAGGGACAGGCTGGTTCATTAACTTTTCCTGCTTCTGGAAGCTGCCCATGGCCCCACTCTTCTACCTTCAAATGAGCCCTAGTGGGTCAAGGCTTCCTCATGTTACCATCTCTTCAGCTCTTTCTCCAGCCTCCCACTGCAACACTGAACGACCCTTTATGAAACCACTAGGCTACTCACAGTATCTAGTATCATCACCCCTTCTCAAGCTCAGAGGATGAACAAGCATCCTTCCATCCTCCCAGGCTCTAGGGATAAATGATACAAACTTCATAGGAAGACATGATTCTGTCAGATGTACTTGGTATTTCTGCCTGTGGGTTAGCACCACATCACAGGCCAACTAATAGGTTCTGAACATTATTTCAAAGTGTGTGAGTGTTCAAGCTTCCTGTTTTGCTTCACAATCTAATGAACAGTGTTTGAAATGACCCTATACCTTGAGTACCAAGTTCAGTGCCTGGATACCCAAAGTGCTCAATAGACATTTGCAACAGGAAGGACCAAACCGTGATGTGTTATACATAGCTTACCATGTGCATCCAGTAAGCTACCATGCTCAATCAAGAAGCATCCTCTGTTGAATCTCTATTGACATTCAGTGGAACTTGCTGCTTCTGGCTCACTGCAGCCAGCCCCCTCTACTGGGACAGAAGCAATAGCAGGCTTCCCAGTCCCCAGCTCACTCAAGTCTGCATCTAATTTTGTAAGAGCTTGGAAGTAACATATCCTCTAGCTTGAATTTTCTTTGCCAGTGGCTACCACAAAACGAGTTACTTTCAGTAGAATGCATTTTGTTGGGTTTGTATACTGGGATTGTCTTTCCTGAGCTAGGGGGAGTTGGTGGGGTGCTTATTTTGGGGGGTCGGGAAAACATGCTTTTAATCCTTAAAAAGACTAAAATAGTTCCATCCTTTCATAACCTGTCATCACGCATGTTTTTCTAAAATTAAACACATATGGCTCAAGCCAGAGTCACATTATGCAGCACATTATGTAATTATCTTTTCAATTTATTACTCCTCAAAATAGAAAGAGATTAGCCTATGTTTCTTAAGTCTAAGTAAACATATGGCTGAGGATTGTAAATGACATCCTATCTTTAAAAGAAGTTTCAAGACTAAACAACATACAATACTGCGTTTGGAAAAGCCATATATGTACCAGGGTTGGGAGATACAGAACAGAGATATTGTGTGTGAGTGAGTGTGTGTGAGTGTGTGTGTGTGTGTGTGTGTGTGTGTGTGTGTGTGTGTGTGCCATCAATGTGTGGATATATGTATCCACCTTTGATTTCTGGCCATGATTTTGATACCATGAAATATTCCTGTTGGCAGATCATAAATAGCACAAAAATAAGACAGAAAAAAAAACAAATAAATCTGCATTTTGGTATTTCCTCATAGAGAACTTCAGGTCCTATTTCATCCATAAAGAGACAGAGCTTAGGGGTCTGGCTGTTGGCAGTGGAATTCTCTAAGTCCACAAGTCAGATGCTGGGGATATCCCCATCCTGATGTCAGCTCTGAGCACCTCTAAGTGATGGCCCTCCTTCACTTCCACACCAGGACAGAGAGAGACAGGTGAGGCCCCTTGTGGCTGCCAATGACTCCCTCCCTTACAGCTGCATCAAAACCCCTTCCAGCAGAGTGTGGAGCACAGAGACTGGCCACATCCCAGATCCAGGCAGAGCAGACTGCTACTTGAAGACTTTTCATTTGCACAGTAGAAAATTATTTTTTGCATAGGGCTGTAGAGCATAAAGGAAATATTCCAGAGACAATTCCAAGTCAAATAAGTTTCATTTTTGGACCTTGTTGAACTCTGCCTGAGTGGCTTCTGAAGCTTTTATGCTCCACTTAACTACAAAGGATAGTTTAATTTTTTTTTTCAAGCAAGCAACCTGACAAGCAGCTAATCAGGCCTGTACAACCCTGTGCCCATAGTACACACGGGAGTCTAAAAATATACATTGTGTTGGGAATGTCCAGGGAAATCACAAATTTCAGAAGACAGTTTCTTAAGAAAATGTAATTCTCAGTGGCTCTATATCCACTTAGCCCATGGAACACAACAACCACTCTCTACTCCTCCCAGGATGCAAGCACCATTGGGTGGGGAAATGGTGTGACCAGTGTTGGGTGCCCCTTGTGTGGTATGGTAGCCACAGGAGAGTAGTTCTAGTGTTAAGGGACTAGAGAAAGGAACTAGCAAATGAGTCAGTGAGCTGGAAAATCTGTCATCTTCTTCACCAGCTAAGATATGAGGACACCCTCTACAGAGGTCCCATGGCAAGCAGTCTCCAATGGAGACAGTCTGAGAGACTGGCGAAGGCATGGCTGCTAAAGTGCTTGCCATCCAAACATGAGGACCTTGACTGATCTCCAGCATCTATGGTAAAAGGCTTACATGAAATGAGGGCTTGCTTGGTAGCCAGTCTTGCCCAATTATAAAACCCCAGGTTTAGGAAGACACTCTGCCTCAAAACACACACACACACACACACACACACACACACACACACACACAAATCTTTTAAAATGTTTAGGTAAATAATTGAGATAGAGAGGTTTTGAGATATTGCTTAAGATATATATATATCTTTAGTAAACTAATTGCCCAATTTTTTTCTTATTTGAAGAAAAGGTCCAAGTATACCCTATGTAGGACTGCTTCTAGAATCCACTTCCTAGGAGTACAAAACCCCAGGAGAGCTGAAGTCCCATGTGTAAGACGGCAGAGTACAGCCAAGAAATTCTGTATCCACTGCAGTGTTTTAAATCGCCTCTGTATACCAAAGGCAACATCAATAAATGCTCTTACTATATTCCAGCACTTGGGAAAGATTCACCAGAGCAAAGGTTTGTACATGTGTGTTACAGACACAATGGTTTTGAAGGGCTGACTCTCTCCATCCCTAGTTGGCTGACTCCGCAGGAATGGGCCCTACATACCTTAGAGAGTTCGGTTGCAAAAGTTTGGTTTTGGTCCCTGAGCTATAGCAGCATTGGTAGATTTCAGGGCTTATGTGACACTTGCTTCAATTTTTTTGCAGTTCCAAGCCATCAGAGTGTGCTTCACACTGGAGCATCTCTTCTCAGTGGGATGTGGAGTGCTAACAAGAGGAACCAACTTCCTCATTCAGCAAAAGACGCAGTAAGATGGTGCAGGAGAGCATGACTGTCACGCCGGAGCACATCTACTCTATTCCATGTGCCGCCCCTCCCAAGAGAAGTGCAGAAAACATGTCGGTTACAGTTTTAATCCATGTTCTGAATTTCCCAAGCACAGTCTTTGGCTTCTAGTGTGTCTACAGTACATACCACGAGAAAATCCAGACTTAAACACTTGCTTTGCTCCATGACACTTCACCTTTCCAGTGTCCAAAGACTTGCTTTTGTCAGGTGTCACAATGTGTCAAAATTAATGTCTTGTCTTGCAGAATAAACATTTTATTTTCTTTTACCTGAAAGAGTGAGTACTCCCCTCTCGCCCTCCCTCCCTCTCCTTCTGCTCATGGAGAAGAGAGAACTGACTGGCTGTGTGCCTCCTCATGACATGTGGTTTAATATCTGTGGAATGACAAGAAACAAGCTCAGAGTTCCAGAAGCTGTAGGTTAGGAGGGTTTCCTTTAGGGGTGCTGATGTGCTGATGGCATGTGTGTGCTGCAATACAAGAGAATTCAGCCACTTTCAGAGATGGGCTCTTGAGTACCTATGCCTCCATTTTGGCATTACCTAGAGCAGATGATGCATTCAAAATGGTGACCCCTGTTCCACTGTCCATTCACATTATCTGTTCCAGTTTCAACTCAAGAGAAAATAGTCTCTTCTGTGATTTAAACTGTGTGTGTGTGTGTGTGTGTGTGTGTGTGTTTGCACATGAATGAGAATGTGCATATATGTACCTTCATGTGTAGATAGGTGTCTGTGCATACACATATACCAGCCAGAGGACAACATCTAGAGCCATTTCTTAGTCATTTGTTCGCCATGGTTTTGTCATTTAAGGCAAGGTCTCATTGGCTTGGAGAGCACCCAGCAGGCAAGCATGGAAGACCTGCAAACCCCAGGAATCCCACCTCCACCTCCCCAGCACTGGAAATAAAATCACGACTGGCTTTTTTTTTTTTTTTTTTTTTTTTTTTTTTTTTTTTTTTTTTAAAACCTGGATCCTGGGGGTTGAACTCAAGTCTTCCAGCTTGCATGGCAAGCACTTTACCTACTGAGCCACCTCCCCAAGCCAGTGAGCACTGCCATCTTTTCTGTGCACAGAAGCTGGCAAGTGAAAAGTAAAACCTCTTATTAAGAGTGACTCATGAGCCGGGCGGTGGTGGTGCACGCTTTTAATCCCAGCACTTGGGAGGCAGAGGCAGGTGGATCTCTGAGTTCGAGGCCAGCCTGGTCTACGGAGTGAGTTCCAGGACAGCCAGGGCTATACAGAGAAACCCTGTCTTGAAAAACCAAAAAAAAAAAAAAAAGAGTGACTCATGGCAGCCCCTCCTTTTCGAGAATGGCAGACCATGTTAAGCACTGTCAACCTTGGAGGAAGGGAAACCTTGGCTCCATTACAGCCTTAGCTACTGGTAGCTGTGACCCTAGGCAAGTTACATTGTCATTGAGTGTCTTGATTTCTCTCTCCATCAGTAAATATGGACGGGAGGCAGAATGGAAATACCAATACCCAGCCATCCCTGAGGAGTCGACCCATCCAAGGAAAGAAAGTACATTACTTTGCCCTGAACTTTAAGAGATACATAAAGCCTAGGTTTCAGAAATGATTAACAACATCATGGCCACTGGTAAGAACAAGAAGTCTCTTAAAACAGAGGAGGCACCAGCTGGCCCTATGGCAGCACCTGTGGCCTCTGCACCCTTTCAAACTCCCTCCATTTTGTGGACAAATGGTCCTTTCTTCTGTTAATTTTGATGCTAAATATTCACAACCTGACAGATCTCCTAGAGACACCTGGAAGGCAAACCTCCGGGCATGGCTGTGAGGGCATTTCTAGGTTGGGTTTCATGGGATGGAAAGACCCAGCCTGAATGTGGGTAGCACCCCATGAGCTGGGGCCCTGCAGTAAGAAAAAATGAGCTCTGCACCAGCGTTCATCTCCCTCTGCCCAACCCCCACACCCTACATACACAAATACATACACACATATACATACACACACAAATACACACACACCCTTACACACACATATACACACACACATACAAGACACACATTCACACACACACACCCCAGAAGGTTTCTCTATCATATCTCTGGCTGTCCTGGAAATTGCTCTGTAGACCAGACTGACCTCAAACTCAGAGAGACATTAGCCTTTGCCCCCTCAAGGGCTGGGAGTAAAGGTGTGTGCCACCCCTACCTGGCTTCCCTAGTACTAATGCCATAGGACCAGCTGCCTTGTACTCCTCTAGCTAGGCCTTCTCTGCCTTTAAACATTGAGCCTAAGAAAAGCATGCCTTCTTGTATTTTCTTTGGGGGGGGGGGGTAGGAGGGAGAACAATTTGTCACATCAGTGAGGAAAGTTAACAAACACAAAACTGCCTATTCAAACTCCCTGACCATCAACTAAGTGGGGTGGAGGACATGGTAATCAGAGATATAAACTTGAATTCTTGGCCCTTTGGGGAAGTTCCCTGATGTCTCTTTGCCTCTGATTCTTGCCTAGAACCCCACAAAGGTGCAAAATCATCACCATCTAATCTACTTTCGGTAATGACAGCTAAGGGGTTATAGAGTAGGGCAAAGGTCAGGTTTATACCTGTTGAAGTCAGGAACATAGTCGGATCAAAGGGGCCCCAATGCTTTCTCTGCCTTGATCTCAATGCTGGGACTCTGCTCAGGAGTCAAACACAACCCAACACGCTGCCATGGCCCTCGTGGGCTGGACAGGAGCATAAAGCCAGGGCCAACCACAAATGGGGCCCAAGCGACCTAGCTGCCCTTTGAAGTCATGCCAACCAAGAGATACGTGCTATTCCTGATGCTTTAAAATGATGCAACCAAATCCTCTGTTTGAGTAAGCAGACCCAGAAGACACTGAGAGGAAAACCCTTTTGGTGGAGGTCCCGTAGTGCTCCACCAAGCAAGACCATCCTTCCTCTCTCCCTTCCCACTGAGCATCTGGGCACCACTGCAACTAACATGGCCACAACGAGAAAGAAACAGACCAGGAGAAGAAATAGGTTTGACAGGAAAGGTGTTTCTCTAATTAAAAACACGGTCCTGCTTAATATAGGCTGGCCGGCTGCAGAATAAATGCGCCACCTGCACTTGTCCTTAGGCAGAAGAAAAACTTCAAGTAGAATTTCAATAGGTGCTTCACCTCCTGGTGTGTAGAAATGACTGCCCAAGTTCATGCACAGGGCTCCAGTCCCTCAAAAACACAGCCATGGCAATGGAGAGGAAAAACAAACAACAAAGCCAAAAATAAACCAACTAGCTTCATAGCTACTCAGACCAAAGGCAAACATAAATAACCTACGCCCAAAATCCAGTGAGGAAATAAATGATACAATACTCATATGATAATGCTTTATGGCACTAGAAAATATAATATACATACATTATCAATACTGCACAGTATCTCACTCACACACACACACACACACACACACACACACACACACACACCACTCTTACATGCTTCCCGTCTGTCTCCTGGCCTCTCAGTGGATTTCCCCCTGACATTTGTTTACCAACTGTTGGAGCATCTAGTCGCAGAGGCCAGTCTCTTTCATCCCCACACCCACACCTTCCATCCCACCCATCAACACAGGGTTGTTTGCCTTACCACACTCCACTCATCTACTCTGGGGTTGGATGCACATAAACATATGTTCCACGATGCACTTTAAAGGGGAAAGACAAACCAACAAGCAACACGTGCAGCATGACCTCGCTGATAAAAATATACATAAGTGGGTCAAGCCTGACAGAAACAATGGAAGGAAATACCACAAAATGATACCAAACGCACTAATGCATTTTCTCCTCTCCTTATATGTGTGTGTATAGATATTTTCATTTTGCTCATTTGTTTTTTAAACAATAAAAGGAGAGAAAGATAGAAAGAGCCATTTGAGGCAGGTCAGAAGGTAAAGTGCAGCAAGCCACCAAGAAACCCATCCTCAGGCTATGGAAGTCCCAGGTAAAGTCACCTATCAAGCTGGCTCACGGGAGTGACATGGTCACACAGGGCAGAGACAAGCAGCCAGGTTATAGGCTGGCTCTCAGACTTGCTGGCCACTCCAACCATCCACCATTTAATTCAGGTTCACTACTGTGTAGATAGGGTTCGAGAACAATTTCCAGTCACCTCCTAGAGACTCACTAACTATGCTGGGGACTTCCTGTTTCCTGGCTCTGTATTGTGGCCAGCTGTCATAAACTACTCTCTGCATCAGATCATGAGCACACAAGTGATACAGGGACATTAATTTCCATACCCTGCTCAGCTCTCCTGTTAAGGCTCTAGGGCTGCATCCCCTTAGGTCCCTGCTTGTAGCCTGAAGAAGCCAAGAAAACACCTGTCATCAGTTAAGGGAATCCAGAGTCCTTGACTTCTCACCATAAATTTGTGTGCCCAACTGAGGACTCGCCAGAGAAAATTTAGCTTTCAGTTACAAAAATAGGGAACCAAGAGAAGAAATTGCCTGTATTCTAAGAACATTCTAGAACCTCCTAGAGTCTTCTGGATACATTCCACCTACAGACAGTCCAGAGAGAGGATAAGTTTCACAGAATAAGAGAGAACTAAAGCCCTGCCCTCTGGCATGCTTCTTGTGAGGATGGCCTGGAAGGACTAGACATGCATGTGGTAATGTCTTAGAAGGAAGAAAGCAGACAGAAAGTGGGAGCTTACCTCAGGCCCTTCAGCTTTCAAGCAGCACTCATGGATGGATCAGTGGAGTCTTCAAGCTCCAGGGTTCACAGTCCAAACTCTGGATCTAGCTTTGTGTTCAGAGTTCATGGCCACACTTGCAATCGGAGTGCTAGACTTCCCATGCACTTCTTACCGTGTTTCATGTTTGTAAAAATTAAAAGGGCAAAGCCAAGGTTTAGGATAGGTGTGTCCTACTGGGAAAGCCAGGTGCATGGAATGATGTCATCACGTTCTCCTTAATCTCTTAAGAGTCACTTGTTGCATAACCACACCCCCCTTGCCACAATCGCATGGATTCCATAGATGAGAAAAGGATGTGTATTTATACCTAATGATCCTACACTATACAGATTTGTATCACATAATATTAAACATCCTGAAATGCTAACCCTAAGCACAGCCCACTGGATGCATCAGAAAATCCACGTACTTACAGATTATTTAAAGTCTCATGAAAAAGTATCAGCCGGATGGAGATGTGGCTCCACGGTACAATAGTTACCCGTCAGGTACAGGGCTTTCCATGGCCACAAGGAACAGAAGCAAATGCTGGGAACTGGGCACCTAAGCCACAGGGCAAACCCCCAAATCCAGCTGTCTGTCAGCATGACAGTTTTTCAATCTACAGTTTAGGATCATGCTCTGCTATTGACAACAAGAAAACCATGTTCGTTCATCCAAGAAAGTGCACAGCCTTTCTGAGATGTGGACATGATAATACATGGCTTGTTTTTATTTTAACCCAGGTCTTCAGTATTAAGATTCAATATGTATATACAAGGAAAATCTGTAATGTGAGAGGCAGAATGAAGCTTACCTATCATGGACTCCAGCTCTCTTATTACACAGAGAAGGATTCCAGCAATGAGAAAGTCAAAAGGTTCATGTGAGGTGGCAGGTAGGGAACAAGCAGGCAGAGACAGACACACTGGCCTACTCCTTTAAGAGGAGTCTAGATTAAGTGGAGCATGTGTTTTCTCAGTGGGGGTGTGTGACAACTGCCCCTCTGGCGATCAAACAGTGGGGACCACAAGTTTCCTTAATGCCCTAAAACATATACTCAACCCTTTCATACAAAGACACCCTAGGAGAACTGATAAGCATGGACCTCTTAAAGGGCAACTTCTTGATCTGTAAGCAAACTCTCTAGAACAGTTGTAAAGCAGGACTCCTCAAAGGGGCTCAAAATTCTAGAAAGTAGAACTCCCTTTTTGGTAGCTCAAGACCCCCATCATGGTCATGTGCTTGAGAGATGATGACAAAGTTAAGACTTTTACAAAGCATATGTTTTTATAAATGTAACAAATCTATCAATTCACTTAAGACACTAGAACAGTAAACAGAGAGGTATCCTTTTGCCTCTTGGAGAGGGTAAAGAGAACAGTTACCAATACAGAGACAAAGATAGAGTAAGATAATGTTTGAAAGAATGTCTCAAAAATAAGTTACTTAAGGCCAAGAGAAAATGTGAGAAGGATGTTGTGGCTAGTCTTATGGCAAGCTGACACAAACTAGAGTTTTCTGAAAGAAGGGAAACTTAATTGAGAGAATGCCTCCATAAGATCTGGCTGGAAGGCATTTTCTTAGTTAGTGATGGGTGCGGGAAGGCCCAGCCCATTGTGGGTAGTGCCATCCTTGGGTTGGTGGTCCTGGGTTGTATAACAAAGGAGGCTGAGCAAGACATGAGGAGCAAGCCAGGAAGCAGCACCCCTCCGTGGCCTCTGAATCAGCTCCTGTCTTCAAGTTCCTGCCCTGTTTGAGCTCCTGTCCTGACTTCTTTTGATGTTAAACAGCAATGGGGAAGTGTAAACTGAATAAACCCCTTGCTCCCCAATTTGCTTTTTGGTCGTGGAGTTTCATCACGGCACTAGAAACCCTGATTAAGATACGCAACAATTCAGTAATATCAGCAAGGCCTTTCTTCTATGCTAACGTAGTAATATTAGGTGAGAGCTGAAGACAAAGAGAAGAAAGAAATAATGTCCAGGCAGAGGGAAAGCATATGCAAGGGCCCTGTGGTACAGCAGGCAGCATAAGGCATAGCCAGAATTCAAGGTGAGGAGGGAAGGAAATAGCCACCTCCAAGCTGGGCCAACACAACCCTATTTTCATCATTATTTTGCAAGGAAAGCCAGCAGTGAGATCCTAAATAGGTGATCTTAATTCATTTTGCCAAGATCTCTCAGACTGCTCAACAAAGAGCAGGCTGGAGAGAAGCCAATCAGTCTATGACTTTTTTTTTTTTAATGCCCAATCTTACTTACTAACATCCTGTTGGAGGAAAAGACTAAGGAAGAGGCTCATGAAATGCTCCATACAGTTTTGCAAATATACTCCAGGCAACAGGTGGAGCTGGGGTGGGCGTGAAGGGGGCTCCGAAATCACGCTGCACATCCTTGCAGCCTGTTCCTGGTTTGGCTCAGAGGTAGCCCCTGGGATGCAGATAAACATGTTCAGCCCCAACCTCTCCCATCATGGAATTTACAGATGGTTTATTCTAGCATCTGTCTCGCCCTGGCGATGGTCCATTCTTATTGATTTTAGATTTCCAATTATCTCTGTATTTGAGCTTCTAGGCTAAGATGTGTAAGACCCGCCACCAAAAAAATAAAAAAAATAAATAAATAAAAATTAAAAAAGGAAACCCGCCCAAGTTGTCCTCGGAAAAATGAGTGCTGTGCTTCAGGACTAGCTTCCCCAGCAGACGCTAAGGATGGCATGGAAAACAGTAAATAACGGACCATCCACATGAGATCTTAGCACCAGCACTTATCACTCAACCACATGGAGCCTCTTGTGATATTTTTTAAAACTCGCATCTGAGACCATATCAAAGTAATACATTTCCAGATTTTAGAAGGGGGGGGAAAAGCCCTGTACTCACAGGGAACGGAATTTCTTTTAATCAAAGGAACAGGGAAGAGTTACTGCATCCTGTCATTTTTCTGGCATCTTAGCTGGCCCTGGATGAGCTGCAAGTTTGGGCAGAGCTGAGGCTGTTGGGTTTAATTTGGCCAAATAAAGGAACTCTCAACCCAACGAGCATTTGGTCCTCGGAGCGGAGGCTCTTCCGATTACAGATCAAGGACACCAGCAGTTCTGTTTAGAAAAACTGGCAAAGCTGTTTAGACAAACACCCCGAGAAGACAGACTGTGGATAGGAAATGTGGTCTGTTGCATGGTTAGCCTAGTTTTTTTTTTTCCCCCTTCTTCTTCTTCCTTCCCCTGTGAGCGCTTTTCATGCAATTTTTACTCATGAAGATGCCAATACTCAGACCACATTTGGCACTACATTTTCTTGCCAGTTCGACAGTAAAATTCTGTGTGCTTGTGGAGTGTGTGTGTGTGTGTGTGTGTGTGCATGTGTATCTCTGTGTTTCACCACTGAATGCCACCTTAAGCTATTCCTATGGCCACAGACTTGACAATAACCTATGCAGCATTAGACTCATGTCTCTATTGACAAACTTGTCTCTATTAAAACACAATCAAACTGAGGTTTGCCCCAGGTCAGCTTCACGCATGGATCCTTCACAGGGGTACAACAAGGGACCACAGGAAAGCTATTTGCATATTCTCCCACACAGGCTAACAATGCCCAAAATTTAAAGGCTGACATGGGGATTTTTTCCCCCTTACATGCTCTGTAGCAGAATATTCCCTTGCTGGCCCTATAACATAAATGAAGTAGTGTTAGAGAGCTGGAATCGGGAATCAAGTTGTAAATGCAATTGTGTTTTGTTTTTTATACTAGTTCTATGCTGGTCCTTTTTTCTTTTCTTAATCTCTGCATGTGATGTGCATACACAAGTGTCTGCCCATGGATGTGAGCACAGGCCTGGGTGTGAGCATGGGAACGCACAGTGTGAAAGTCAGAGGACACCAGGGCCTCCCACTTTGTTTGAGGTGAGGTCTCTTATTCACCACCATGAGCTTCCAAAACTTCTATCTCTGTCTCCTACTTCCCTGTAGGAGCAGTGAAGTACAGACATGCCATCTGTGATCCCCACTTTACGTGCTTTCTGGGGGTCCAAACTCTCATCCACACACTTGCATGGCAATAACCAACTGAGCCACCTCCCCAACCCTCAATGCTCGCTGGTACTTTTTCTGTAATCCTTTTGGAGTGGTAAAAGGGTTAGACCTTCACTCCCACTCTAAGAAGCTAATAAATACATTAGTGACTGCCAGAGCCATAATGTGTTCCTATGGCCAGGTCAGAGTCAACACAGCAGTCTGGTACCAAAAGATCCTGGGAAAGGTGTAAACATGGTTACACAAGAACAGACACAATGTCTATCGTTTTCTCCCCCGTTATCCACTTAAGGCCAGATGTTCCTACTTTTAAAAGGCTATGCAATAATGTCCTAAGGATTTTAGAATGGCAGATAGTGATCCACAAGGAGCAATGGGAAAAGGATGCCCTCTGACTTCTGCAGCAGAATTGAAAAGGAAAAACAATCAAAAGGTGATGTTTGTAAAAGTCACAGCGCTGGAGTTGGTCTTACGCATGGACCCGCTCTCGACAGTATGACAGAGACAACATATCCACAAACATGGTTCATCTCAACCTGCAGTAAGTGAAGGGCCATCATTGTCTTACAGACTGGCCTCTGAAATTTCATACACTGAAAATAAAGTAGCAGGCATAAAGATTCATTCAAGATCTCCCAACATATGTGCACTTCAGGATGTGATATTCAGGCTATCTTCAAATAATAAACGATTAAGAATACATTGTCACACATACGCATACACACACACATGACCTCAAACTAAAAAATAAAAGGGGACTTGGGACAAAGCTTAATGGCAGAGGATTCACCTCACACGTGCAAAGCCTTGGGTCTGGTCCTGAGCACTAAAGACAATAAACTACTGGCAGCCACACGCATCAATATAAACATACAGAGAGAGACAGAGAGAGAGAGAGCTACATATGCACAGAAATGTCTGTCGCCTCCGTGCATACGATACACACATCTTTTGTATAAACGCATGCCCCTGTATATGCAAGTCCATCTGTAACTATGTGGAGATTGGGGTGTGGAGACCATGTCCACTTGTCTCTTTGAGATAGGATGGTTTATGGGCCTGGGATTTGCTGAGCGATTAGGGTAGGCTGGCTAGTGAGTTCCAGGGATTTTTTCCATCTCTACTCTCCTAGCTTTGAAATTACAAGTGAGTGCCATTGTGTTCTGCTTTTCTTTGCACGGATTTGAGGGACTCAACTCAGGTCCTTCTAGCTCACACAACTATCCTATATATCTTACATGTGAAAGCTAGACCCCACTCAAGGTCCTCATCAGTCAAGAAGGGTCACAGCTAAGAAAGGCAGGCTATCCCACCTCTCCATTGCCTATCACAGCAGCACCTCCAGGGCTTATACAATGAAGTTGGTTGGGTTGTTCTTTTTAGTTTTCACATCAGTACTCCATGCAGCCTCCTCCTGGAAGGTCCACACCAAAAATGTTATCATTTGCAATGTTATCAATGTCTGCAAGAGACAGAGTTATCAATGGAAAACCTATCATCACCACCATTACCACCATCTCCAAAGCCTCGTGCTTCCTGAAGACCAGCAACCTAGTGTCTAGGGAAAGATTAGGAAGACAGGGAAAGAATAGGAAGACAGAGAAAGAAAGAAAGAGAGAGAGAGAGAGAGAGAGAGAGAAAGAGAGAGAGAGAGAGAAAGAGAAGGGGGGAGGGAGTGATCGCAGTGATTGAACGCCACCTTCCTCCATTCTGACATCACGGTAAAAAAATTAACCAAATTAGAGATGAATTTAGCTATGCAATGCCATCCTCTACCCTCAGGTAAATTTATGCCCTGTTCATAATTTCAGGCGAAAAAAAGAATAAAGCTACATGTTTCAATATTTTCTGTATGCCAGGGCAATCTAGTTATCTTTTTATTCAATAAGGAAACTGAAATTGTGTGTTTCCTAAATAATCTTGAATTTATACACGTTGACATTTTTCCAAAGAAGCGTTCATTATCTGAGGGCCAGCACATGACAATAAATTACGGTCCATCCTGTTTTAGGACAACCACAATATGAAAATGTTGCTCAGCAGTCTGTTAGGGACAGTGACACCTGCAGAATGTGTGCTTTGCTCTAGAAATAGAAAGGCTCTTGCTTTCAAGATGTCCTGACCAAAGAAAGGCTGGCTCAACTCTTCTTTCATCGGAAAGGCATGATGTCACCAAGCCACTGCCCAAAGCCCTCTCTCAGAATGGCAAGTTTACCACCAACTGCATGTCTCTTAAACAAAAACAGATTCTTGGAGTTCTTTGAAGATTCAGACCCCCCACTACCTCATAGCTGCTGACAGGGCAATGCCACCAGACTATCTTCCTAGACCCCCACTGCCTCACAGCTGCTGATGGGGCAGTACCATCGGACTAGGAGCCTACAGCCTTGCAAGTATCCACTGATGCAGCTTTGGCTTCCCATTGCATCATGCACACATCCTCTTCTTTTGAAATGCTTCCCCAGCCTGGTCCAACTTTTAAAGACAGTCTGTAGTCACCAAGAGACATGATGCATCTTCCTGAGTATCTTCTACTCTCAGAGGGTCCTGGCATATCAACGCTAATAAGCTACATGAAACATGAACACCCTCACTGGTTTCAGTCATACTTCATAGTCATTCTATCAAGTCAAAGACAACACGTAAGGAGGTTGGAGATCATAGGGAATGGCAATGAAATTACTCTAGAATCCTAGAAAAGATGAAATGTCCAACTGACAACCATCTTCTTGCTTTACAGTTAGGTTTTTTTTTTTTTTTTATTTCCCATGTGTGTTTGCACATGCATGTAGAGTCCAGTGGTCAGTCTGAGGCTTAATTTTCTGGATGCCTTTCACCTTGTGTTTTGAGACAGGATCCCACCTCCCCTGCCCTGAGATTACAAGCATTTTTCACCACTATCCATGCCAGGCTTTTTAAACCTGCTTCTGGGGACTGAATTCAGGTCCTCATGTTTGTGAGGCAAGCACTTTACGAAGTGAGCTATCTTCTCAGCCCCTCTTGCTTTACAGTTCTATGAGGAAAAAAAAAAAAAGTTCACACAATCTTAAAAGTTCTGCCGCTCTTCAAATAAATGTCCATGAATCACCTGTGGATCTTGTGAAAGACAGACTGAGTCAGGATGGCCAGGGAGGAGTCCAGGACTCAGAGCACAACAAATACTGGGCAGCTGGGCTGCCTGCTGGTCTGAGGACCACACTTGAAATGATGAGGCGACGGATCCCTCTCCCTTCTCTCTCACCTTCCCATAGGGGTCAAGAGAGCCCAGAACTGCAAACAGGTTTCTACCTGCTCAAGAATACCTGTTTCAAAAGAGCCCAGCGTGTAGAAAAATAATGAAAAAGAAAGCCAAAAAGAGAATCCTTCGAGTTACAACAAGTCCCTCCAATTAAAGGTGGAAGTAACTAATTGATATTGCTAGTGAACTCCCACGCTTCTGAGGAAAGATCTAGCAGGCAAAGTTCACCATCAGGAGAACAAAAGCAGGCGCTATTGTTTCCCCTGGCCATCCTGAAATGCTTCTCTGCTACTTGCAATAGCTAGGAGTCCCCTGTGAATTCTGGGTCAGTCCTCACGTGCACACAGACACATGTACAAACCCCTTACTTTCTAGGAGAAAAACAGAATAGCAAGCAGAGATCTGGTAACTAAGCTGAGACAGAAAGCTATGGTTTCTTTGGAGAAAACCAGGAGTCCTTCAGAAGGAGGTGGGGGTCATCCACAGGCCAGTGGCCAGCCTCTGAGCCTCTGCTCTAGCACCTGAGATCTGTGATATGGTGATGACTGTGACACAAGGAGCTTGAAGCATCTCTGAGGCTCCAGAGACATTCCCATCTTCAAGGCTCTTCCTAAGAGCGAATGTGCACACGAGCACAGCACCTGTGAGATATTGATGACTCCATTTTACAGAGGAGAGAGGGCACTGGAGTACCAGACTCCTCCCAGAGCAAGTCCAAGTTCACATCCCATGGGGTGGAGGAGGCTCCTAGCTCCCACTCCCAAGACCATCCCAGGACCTGGGAACATCCCAGCCACAGGCCCTGCGGGTGGTATTCCTTTGGCAGGGACAGGTTCATGCTGGACTTCCGCCAAGGACAACTGCTTGAGGCCCAGAGGCGTGCCCTCTGCTTCCCCTTACCATCTGCTCACCTTTATGAGGCCTGTGGATTAGACAGGCTTCTGGTGACAAAGAACAACATCTTGCAGGTCAACATGCTCAGACATGGTCCCAGGATGGATATAAGAGACCAGTGGGAGAGTCCAAGGCCAGGAAGCCAGCGGGAGAGGAACAGTTACCCAAGAGTAGATGAGCACCCCCGCCTGAAGCATATTACAGATATTACCTGAGGATCTATCCTGCTATGTAGCAGGGTCCTGTGCTAGCCTAGGACTAGAAATATAACTCTATCCCATCCTCCTCTACTTATAAACTAGCTGAGTACAAAATACTATGTGATTTAATCATCGTAATTGTCTTAAGTCACACAATGTCATGTGTGTGCTGCTAAGAATATCTACAAACCTAAAAGGGTGTGTGAGGTTAAAAAAAAAAAAAACAAAAACGTTTCTATTGACAACATTCCTGTCACAACACTTCCTCGTTCTCAATAGAAACAAATAAGAACTAGTCTGAGGGATGTTTCAGTGATATTCCAACCAACAGCAGCAAAGGGACAGTGACACCGGAAGGTAGCCAACGGAAGTCACACTTGTACGGCAGTCAAGTAGGCTCAATCTTCAATTTGAGCTTCCAGTGCTAATGAAGATGAAGTCCGTCTTTTGATGTCTCAACTATGGGCAGAAACAGGGACCTTCCACATCACATCTACAACCTTCATCCCGAACCGCACACACAGGTAGGACAGACTTCCTGTGTGATTCTCCCGACTCTCGCTTCAGGACATGTCTACCACACCACACCATGCTGTAGCAGCACCCAGCAGCAAGGGTGCTAGGGGCTTCCATGAAAGCGTGGTGGGGTTTGAGGCCTAAGAATCATAACTAGCTATCTAAGCCCAATGATACAGCATCCAAAAGTTCCCAAACACCTCACTAACATGCTAAACTCTTGATTTTGGTTTGGCTTCTTCACGAGGCCTAGGAGCCTGGCATCACAGAAGAAAGACAGAACTGAGAGTCAGAAAACAATGCTCACATGGTGCCCACTGCCATCAGACCCAAGTAGAAGACGCAGCCCTTGCTCCCAAGAACCAAAGGCTCAGTCAGAAAACCCAAAAACAAGCAAACAAAAAACCAAACCAACCAAACCAAACAAAACAAAAACAAAAACAAAAACAAAAACAAAAACAGAAAGTCACCATTAAACATCACCCAGAGTGGAGACAGGGAGGAAGCACCAATGTAAGATGTGAGGAGTGACGAGAACTGAGGGAGCACGTTTGGAGGAGGAGGGCAATAATGCTCTTTGTCTTTGCTAAGAAACAGATATTTGTAAAGTACTCTTCCATGACTGTATTCATAAACTGGGAAGATACACAACTGAAAATGTCAGGAAAATAACCTACGAGGTGTCTTCCTTTTCTTGCTCTTCCCACGGGCTATGGTTTCAGACCCTGTTTCAAGGAGCCACGTTGATGGAAACTGCTAGAAGCTGGAAGCCACTGGACCTCCTGGTATGGAAGGAAACGCCTCCTCAGCATCAAGCGGCGTCCTTGGCAACGGAAGCTTTTCCTAAGTACCTGTGGGATGAGAAGACAGGAGGACTGATTCTATTCATCGGTCATAGGAACCCAACTTTTGTTTATTTTAAATGGTGGGGCTCCAAGGCAGACTTCACTCAGGCAAAGGAGCCAAGCCACTTTAAAAAAGAAAAAACGAAAAAAACCTAAAGAGACCTGCCTTTATGAATAAATATCTCAACATGCCCCCTCACACACTTTTTTGGCTCTACCAGGATAGTCATCCAACATGAAGGGCCATTAAATTGGGCTTGTTTAAACTCAAGCAAATGGACAAGATCCCAACCATGTCGGTCCGTCCACATATTGCTGAACCACATCAATCAATAGCATGGCCTGTTCAACACTGAGGTCTACAGGCCAGCTGGGTATGACCAACATGCTGGCTCATCCAGATTTTTTTCCTGCTAAGGACTGGAAAAAAAAATCTAGCAAACTTCAGTGTGGGGGTGACACATCCTTCCAGCTCTGCAGAATCATGAGAGGTTGAGATAGGTCAGGAGCCAACACCAGCTTTTGACCTAAGGATCTTGAAAACAAGACACTGTGGAAACAAAGATAGATCTGAATGGAGTCACAGGAAAGTGGTGACCAATCTTTCACCACTCAGTAGGTTCGAATCTCAGTTCACGGTACACTTGTAGCCTAAATAAAAAATGTATCAAATAATCTGTGACTTCCTGTCAGACGGGAACCTCCCCTGTGGAAGAACTGGGGAAGGAGAATGGAAATGGATTATGTAATGTTTCTGTATGTACAGAATTCAGATAAGAGTCACTCAATACATTCAGTATAAGGCGAAGCAGAGTGGTGCTATCTGGAAGGACTGATATGGGCCTAGCACACAAGGTGTAGAGATCAGAGCCAAGTGCAACGAAGAAGCCTGAGTGTCAGCTTGACTGGGTTAGCAATCTTGACGGAAATGACTGAAGCACGCCGCTATGTGGAGCCATCTCCAGAGGATGTCTATGAGGGCATCTCCAGAGACAGCTAAGTCTTGGGCACTTAATATAGTGAAGAGGTGGGACCTCAGGAGGGAAACTATCTCACTAGCAGTATGCCCTATGAGCTGTAGCTTGCCCCTGCCCTGGCCCTCTCTTCTGTGCACCTTTCTTTTGCTACCTACCTGCTATTTAGAATCTCCTCTACTACACATTCCCACCTGCCTGCCTGCCTGCCCGCCATGACATTCTGCCCTACAATGAGTCCAGAAACTTGGAATCAAATGACCATGAGTTGAACCCTCTGAAACTGTGAGTGCAGGTAAGAAACTCCTCTGAGCATGCTCCATCAAGACGTGATCACCTTGCTGAGAAAAACAACTAATATACCAACTAAAGATGGTTCTGGTGAAAGACAGAGTCGGTGATATGTGTGTATTGGGGGTGGGGATGCCAGAGGCACTGTTTCCCAGGCGCAGGCTCGCTCTGCCCCGAGGTCTTTGCAGCTGCTGTCCCTTCAGCCTAGCAAGCTCTTTTCCAGCTCTATAGGTAGTAACCTCCCGCTCACCCTGGAATCCATCACTGATAAAAATCACCTTCTAATCCTGGAGAGGGACAGGTTCATGAGGCCTCACCACTCCCTGAGGGGTTGCTGGCTGCACTGAAGTCACTTGCTTCAGTGTTTCCAATGTGCCTGTAAAATAATCCCTGGGTTCATACAAAGAGCCCTAGCTAAACTCAGGAAGGAATGAATGAATAAGCAAATGACATAAAAATGGGAAAGAAGTATTTTGAAGAGAAGGTTTCAACGAGCGGGAAGGAAGGGGGTAATAAAAAGGAATAGGGGGGATTCAGCTGAACAGGAAGGGGATGTGAAAGAGCAATGGGGTGCTAACAAGAGAGGGAGTGGATAAGGAAAGGGAAATGGGGGGTGGAAATAACCTCAATTCATTACATGCACATATGAAACTGTTGAGGAATTTTTAAAAATATGTAACACAAGGTTGTATAAACCCCGACACCTCAAATAAAGATAAAGGGGCAAAGCCTCCTGGGACAAGCAGTCATTCACCAGGAGGGAACCCCTCTCTACCTTTCGCTGTCAGTCATTCACCAGGAAGGAACACCTCTCTACCTTTCACTGTCAGTCATTCACCAGGAAGGAACACCTCTCTACCTTTCACTGTCAGTCATTCACCAGGAAGGAACACCTCTCTACCTTTCGCTGTCTTCTAATGTACTGGATGTACATGAGGCTGGGCTGGAGAGATGGCTCGGCAGTTAAGAGAGCACTAGCTGCTCTTCCAGAGAGACCCAAGTTCAATTCCCAGCACCCACATGGTAGTTCACAAGTATCTATAACTCCAGTTCCAGAGGATCTGGCAACCTCACACAGACATGCAGGCAGAACACTGATGCACATACAAATAAACAAACCTTAATATATTGAGTGTCCGCTCTTTTTATAATCATTAGATTCATACATCTATGGTTTTTGGTATTTGATTCTTCCCTTATTAGAAGAACATACATGCAGAGTCTGGGACTGCTAGGACTCGCTCCAATTATCCAGTATCAGTGGAGTGACATGCACGCTTCATGGGGTCTTGGCAGAAATGAAGGCAAAAGAAAGGCATGTCAATGGAAAGACTAAGGAAAAGCAGAAAGCATGATGGTAAAGATGTTTCTGAAAGCTTAGAAGCCAGCCAGACTGGGCTTTCCTCCCAGTAACAGTAACTAAAGGTTTAAGGCAGTTATGTTTGTCCTGATTTAGACAGTTCTTAAAGCCCCACTCTAATGGCCTCCATCGAGCCCTGAGGAAAAGGGAAATGGCCTCTCTCCTCCTGTGAAACAATGAGACTGTTCTGTCCAGAACCAAAGTCCTCAGGACAGTAATTAACTGAGGTAGTGAAAGACGAGTGACTATTCTACCTAAGACATCCCAGGAAGTGATTTCGATAGCTGCCCTGTGTTTTCTGGCCACCTAACCTCCAGCTAGGACATTCTGTCAGGTCCTCCGAGTCTCTTATTGGTTTTCAAAATGCCCTTGTCGCAAGTATTTCCTGTCTAATCCAATTGAAGGAACAGCCCCGACATGCACACTAGGGCGAAATATGGCAGCGGTAAAAGTTGACACAGCTCACTTTCAATTGTTTGTCCAAACAACTCAGTCCACCCCTTCGGGTTTGGAAAGCAATCAGCTTATTAGCTGAGAAAGGGCCACTGTCCCCTGACAAGTCTGTGCTGAGGCTGCTCCGCGACTTGATGTCATGAAGAGGTCTGACAGAAAGCCCTCCAGAAAGGAAGCTGCCATGTGACACACCTTTCATGTGTAAGGTTTTTAGAAGAGCCCTCGAGAGATACTCAGAAATAGAAAAGACAGCCTGTGTCATAAGATGTGGCCTGCACATATAGACAGAAAAAAGAACCTTGAAGGGTACACATGGAGGCAGAGGTATTTTACACACTTGAGCTTGCATGTGCCCTGTGAGCATGCTCAGCCTGGCTGGGACAGAAGTGTGTCAGAGTAGGGGCTTTCCCGCCCTGAGGTACAGTTCAGCTGTCCCTTCTACCACACAATTACCAAATCAATAAAATATCCCTTTGAAACTCCCTGGACCAGTGCCGACACGCAGACAGTAGTCGGCTGACTTTTTTTTTTTTTTT
>NW_022196903.1:93143459-93146688 GCF_008632895.1 Mastomys coucha
AGAGAGAGAGAGAGAGAGAGAGAGAGAGAGAGAGAGAGAAAGGGAGGGAGAGGTGCAGGCTAGGGAACCAGAAGGGAGCTAGGGGGGTCCTCTGACTTCAGAGCTGTGGTGGCCTTTACAACATCACCCAAGGGCCTGACCACTACACCAAGGTGGCATATGTAAGGGAACTAACAATGAAGAGAGCCAAGGGAGAATCTGTACTCTGCCTGCTATCATCCCTTTAGGTGGCAGTAAATAGAAAGGACAGCAAGTGACTGTCTGTCTGTCTACCTAGCTACCTAACTCTGGGTGTGTGTGCAGGGACACACCCAGGACTCAGAGCTCACGCGTACTGGTCAGAAGATATTGTACTAACTTCTTTAAGACAATGCTCCTTTATTGCCTCTGCATACTCAAGGCTTACTGTCCAAGGCGTTTCATCTTCTCTCCATCTCAGAAAGGAGTGCTGGATTTATAAAGGTGTGAGGTGCATGCAGTCCAGCCTCACATGGGGTTCTGGGAATCTGAATTCAGGACCTACAGCTTGTCACCCACTGAGCCATCTCCCCAGTCCCAAGAGATTATTTTTTAAGGGGGAAAAAATAAACTTGGACAGGCTCACCTGAGTAACACTTTTTTTTTTTCTGGTCTTCTCTGAGCATTTCAGGAACTACCGGCCTGTGCCAAGAAGCAGGCAGCGAGGCGGAACTCAGCACGGGTGTGTGAGAACTCAGGGGTGGGGGGAGCAGGCAGAGCAGAAGGGGGGGGTACTGCATCGTTCCTGCCCATCTGTTGATGTCTGGGTGGCAGGAAATATTGAAATGGAAATAGAAAGTTAGAGAGATGCTTAGGAGCGAAACCTGAAAGACTATTGTATTTGAAAGGGGGCTGTGAGACATTGTATAAAAATGGAAAAACAGAATTAACATGTTCCATAATGCTCCGTCTGTGTGAACTAAATATTGAGCTGAAATTTGGTGAAAACCTCAAAATATGAGTTCCCAAGGACGCCGTTGTCTTTGGGACGCCGTTGTCTTTGGGATGCTGTCTGTGGAGAGCTGAGGTTCCCCCGGTGCCTTGCATCCCACTCACCTGGCTGATGGCACTTGTGCTTACTTTCTAGAACAAAGCCAAACTCACTCCAAAGCCTCAAGACACACTGGTTAGCAGCATCCCTCCAACAGATTTGCATATCCAGTGAAAAACAAAATTCAGATCCTCTCCCAGCTACTTCGGATGCTGCAAATCCTGTCATCTAGGGAAATGAAGACTTGTTTCCCTCCACCGAGACAGCCTTGCTGAGCTGGCCCTGATGAACTGACCCTAGCGTTTCTCAGCAGACCACCCTGGGAGGGAAGCAGTTCAACTCAGACCCTAAAATAGCCAGGCCACACCGCACCGTGGCCATGGAAAACCTGACTGGAAGCCCTTGCTGCATGTGCCATCCTGGTCTTGCTAGCTTAAGCCCACAGTCCTTCCTTGTAAAATGCAGACCACAGCCACGCACACGTCGTAAAATGAGCAGGCGCAAATCTGGCGCAGTACTGTGAGCCGAGTGAATAATAGTACAAAAATATCAGAAAAAGAAAGGTTACAAAATTGTGTAACAGATGACAAATTGGTAGCTTTTCCCTGCTTTTCTGGAAAGGATTCAGTAACAGATTTGAATCTTGGGCTCTGATGCTTGTCTATGATATGCAGGGATCCCAAGTTCAAGGGGAAAAAAAAAAATAAAAAGCAGGACTCATCTGACTACACGCCGCTTATCACAGTGTTAATCCTTTGCCATTTATTCTGGAAATTATCTGGCTGCTTACTGGATTTGCTTTTATTTTAAAATGACATTAAATTTTTACTGTTCAATCTTAGGGTCTTCTGTATTTCAAGCTCCCAGTCTCATCTCTAAGAGATGCGGCCACCTCCTCAGATTCCAGAGAAATGACCAGAGGAAGCCTCTCACTCTGCCACCTTGAAAATAAGGCTTACAACTCCGCCATATGGCGCCTGTCTGTCACCCAAGCTCTTCAGCTGTGGGGAGACAGCCATGTGATGTTGCTGGGACTACTAGAGTAGCCATAGGGGACTACTACACAAGTCACTGGCCAGGCTGCCTTCAGAGCGACAGAGCAGCCCCTGCCACCCCAGCACTGGAAAGGCACCCATGGACACCTGCTGGGCCAACAGGCTTTCCCTATGGGAGACACCTCCCCAGGCTTCTCAGGGCCATTTTCATCTTTCCTACAAAACCTTCAGAAGCCAGGTAGGAGGAAGCTTCCAGAGAAGTGGCAGAGTAGTGCCCCAGCCCTACAAGTAGCTGAGGCAAGCCAGGGAGAAAGGGGGTGGGGAACACAAATGAGCACACAAACTCCTAAATGACAGAACAAATCTCTAGTGAGAAGAGAGAACCCAGTGCCAATTCATTAGTTGACGAGTGGGAAATCGTCATAAAGAACAAGAAGCCAAGTGCTAGGCTATGTGTGCCCAGGAAAGAGCCACGTGGTCCACCTAGGTTTCAGCGGTGGGTATTACAGTTCCTCTCTAATGAGAGCTGACACAAAGACTTCGTGCTCACATATTAGCTGAATGGAACCATGCAACTGGCTTCCTGCTTCCCAGTCTCACCAGGACTCTGGCCACTTTCCAGACAGAAAAACTTAAGGTTCCCAGAGACAAAGTAACTTGCTAGGGTCACCAAAGCAAACAAACAGGGAAGTAGGAACTCCATTCCCAATCCACCTCATCTCCATGGTCAGATTTCCTGGTCTGAATATTTATTCAGCTATATGAAATGTCTACTTGCTTAGCCTTCAATCAATAGAAACTTACCCTTTATTCCAAGTTGTCACTTCCTAAAGGCAGAGACCAACTTTCCCCCAAACTACCCTAGGATGACAGACCTAACTCAAGAATTCAAACCTCTTACCCATTCCTTGGTCCTTATTCCTTTTCCTGAGTATTAATTCTGGCTTTACTCTGAAATGTTACATGACCCAACAAAGGTCCTGCCAGGCAGAGTGGTGCATACTTGAACTTCAGAACTCTATAGTGGCTGAAGGAGGAGGTAGATCCTAAGGTTGATGCCAAACTAAATAACACAGAATAGCTGTATTAAAGAAAAAAAGGGGGGGGGCAAGTAAAGGAAGAAAGGAAGGACGGAAGGAAGGAAGGAAGGAAGGAAGGAAGGAAGGAAGGAAGGGAGGGAGGAAGGGAAGAAGGAAGGGAGGAAGGAAGGAAGGAAGGAAGGGAG